>NW_026782760.1:0-88149 GCF_031769215.1 Ylistrum balloti | reverse complement strand
GACCAGCTGGCTCCCAGGGAGGTCGGCCTCTCCCTTCCGCCGGACCTGCAAATATATAAGTCTGACAAGTGTGAATATATTTGATTAATTGATAATAACAACGTCTTACCAAAGATGGGGGTAAAACCGTCGATAACCGAACTCCACCATGGACGAAAAATCGATTGCCCGTGATTTGCAGGCCGCGTACTGTTGAAAACAAAGCTCCGCTGCTTGTATCAACTTTAACACTGTTCGCAGGGGAAGAAAACACCATGTACAGAAAAAAGCTCAAATTCGGCGCAAACAAACACCATACCTTCTCTCGTCACAATCGAATTATGAACTCGGTCGATCTATCAGCCGAGTCGCACCGTATTCGACTCCTGTTTCACAACCCCTCAAAGCAAGAAAACCCTGCTAAGCCACATACAAAAACATTCTCACCCCATGAGTGTGTATGGAATAACGAGTTCTGCACTGAATGCGTGCCAACTGAAATTCCCACATGTTCGGAGAAATATCTGTATACGACTCACGGACATTTACCTGCCGAAGGAACTTGCGATGTCGGAGAAGTACACAGTTTGAGCGGACCTGATCAAAAAACCAACTTCGTCCAGTCCTCCAATTGCTAGAGTTCCCAGTAGGGTCTGAATGTAGCCTTGTAAGAACTTCAATCCGACACGATATAGACTTCATTCCTACAACAGGTGTAGAACAGAGAACCTACGTACCTTTTTTTGGTAAAAAAGTACCTGACCGACCAGCTGGCTCCCAGGGAGGTCGGCCTCTCCCTTCCGCCGGACCTGCAAATATATAAGTCTGACAAGTGTGAATATATTTGATTAATTGATAATAACAACGTCTTACCAAAGATGGGGGTAAAACCGTCGATAACCGAACTCCACCATGGACGAAAAATCGATTGCCCGTGATTTGCAGGCCGCGTACTGTTGAAAACAAAGCTCCGCTGCTTGTATCAACTTTAACACTGTTCGCAGGGGAAGAAAACACCATGTACAGAAAAAAGCTCAAATTCGGCGCAAACAAACACCATACCTTCTCTCGTCACAATCGAATTATGAACTCGGTCGATCTATCAGCCGAGTCGCACCGTATTCGACTCCTGTTTCACAACCCCTGCTAAGCCACATACAAAAACATTCTCACCCCATGAGTGTGTATGGAATAACGAGTTCTGCACTGAATGCGTGCCAACTGAAATTCCCACATGTTCGGAGAAATATCTGTATACGACTCACGGACATTTACCTGCCGAAGGAACTTGCGATGTCGGAGAAGTACACAGTTTGAGCGGACCTGATCAAAAAACCAACTTCGTCCAGTCCTCCAATTGCTAGAGTTCCCAGTAGGGTCTGAATGTAGCCTTGTAAGAACTTCAATCCGACACGATATAGACTTCATTCCTACAACAGGTGTAGAACAGAGAACCTACGTACCTTTATTTTGGTAAAAAAGTACCTGACCGACCAGCTGGCTCCCAGGGAGGTCGGCCTCTCCCTTCCGCCGGACCTGCAAATATATAAGTCTGACAAGTGTGAATATATTTGATTAATTGATAATAACAACGTCTTACCAAAGATGGGGGTAAAACCGTCGATAACCGAACTCCACCATGGACGAAAAATCGATTGCCCGTGATTTGCAGGCCGCGTACTGTTGAAAACAAAGCTCCGCTGCTTGTATCAACTTTAACACTGTTCGCAGGGGAAGAAAACACCATGTACAGAAAAAAGCTCAAATTCGGCGCAAACAAACACCATACCTTCTCTCGTCACAATCGAATTATGAACTCGGTCGATCTATCAGCCGAGTCGCACCGTATTCGACTCCTGTTTCACAACCCCTCAAAGCAAGAAAACCCTGCTAAGCCACATACAAAAACATTCTCACCCCATGAGTGTGTATGGAATAACGAGTTCTGCACTGAATGCGTGCCAACTGAAATTCCCACATGTTCGGAGAAATATCTGTATACGACTCACGGACATTTACCTGCCGAAGGAACTTGCGATGTCGGAGAAGTACACAGTTTGAGCGGACCTGATCAAAAAACCAACTTCGTCCAGTCCTCCAATTGCTAGAGTTCCCAGTAGGGTCTGAATGTAGCCTTGTAAGAACTTCAATCCGACACGATATAGACTTCATTCCTACAACAGGTGTAGAACAGAGAACCTACGTACCTTTATTTTGGTAAAAAAGTACCTGACCGACCAGCTGGCTCCCAGGGAGGTCGGCCTCTCCCTTCCGCCGGACCTGCAAATATATAAGTCTGACAAGTGTGAATATATTTGATTAATTGATAATAACAACGTCTTACCAAAGATGGGGGTAAAACCGTCGATAACCGAACGCCGTCAACACAGATGTTTCCATGATGTCTTGTAACTCCAGCGTGCTCTCAGCACCAGCTGACCATTTCCGGCCTGTCCTTGTGACCACTCCAGCTTTCTGTATCTTGATGTCTTTGGAGTCCTTCAGGGTCATAACCAATCTACACTTGGCCACCTTGAATTCTTCCACCACGGAGGACAATGATAACTGCAACTGAGATGTCTTGCTGTACAGGCCATCCGCCGTGAAACCAGGTGGTACTCCCAACCATGATCGCAGCTTCCTGCTGGTACATCTCTCCAAGGTTTCAACTATCTGACATTTATCGCGATAAAATTGAACACCTTTATCAGGCCCCCAATTATTCAATTTATCAAAACATACCTAAACTCGGTACAAATGTACCTCACTGCAACCTACAGCCACGATCCTCCAATCCAGGGCAGCCATGCGAGGTTATCAGCAACAACAGCTCCAGTACAGCCATTCGAGGTCAGCTAATCCCAGGATTAAGCTGTAAAATATTATTCTGAGAGGATTTAATATTTAAGATTATCAACAAAAACACTGAATACCCACCAGTTTTGGTGAAATTGGTGATGCTCCACCACCATGGAATGTGAACTTAGATTTCTCTGCTAATGGTAACCCAACCGCTGTTTCGGTTAGGCACTGATGACATGGAACTCTGGAGCCTGTTGTTAGCATCGTCAGGTGGATTCCATCCATCATCGGTTGTTTCTACCCTTATTCCACGACGTCCTCTGGTTGGCGGGTCAGCAGTGGTGATCAATCAGTGCTTGCTGTTGTCTGGGCTCCAGTTTGGCTCATCTCGTCTGCACCATAGCCAGCATGATGCTCTCTCAGCCCTTTCAGCCAAGGTCTTAATAGCTGCTTTCCTCTTTGCTCCTATCAGTCCCACTTTCTGGAACATCTTCCATACTGACTGTGCAGGGAATCCTCTGGCACCGACCTCTACTGGAAACAGCCATGTGTTCCATCCCTTTTGTCTGCACTGCTCTACTAGCTCTTGGTATTTGCCAGCTTTTTTCTCATATGTCTCATCACACCCTTCTTCCCATGGAGCTCCACTAAGGTGACCTTCAGGCGCTGTTGTGACCATATCACAATGTCTGGTCTCAGAGTGGTATGCACTATATCAGGAAAGACGAAACGCTTGTTGAGGTCTACTCTCATTTCCCATGATGGTGCTTGGCTGAGTACATTCACACGATATGCAGTAGCAGTTGGTGGTCCCTTCTCTCCAGCTCTCACAAACTGTATGTGGGTTGTTTTATGAGGTTCTATCAGTGACCTCTTCTGACGCCGGTCCTTTTCCAGAATATCTGCTATAGCAGCTAGAACCTGGTCATGACGCCATCTGTACCGTCCCTGCTGGAGGGCTACTCCACAGCCTGATAGGATATATGCAAGTGTACCTCTTCCACCACACAATGAATAAGCTGGATCTTCCAGAAGGCCCCACCTACACAAGTTGCTTGGAGATGGCAGTGTGTCATACACAGACTTGAGCATGAAGGATATCCTGTGAGGTTCCATTTTCCACAAGTCTGTTCATGTAATCTTGCGTTCAGGAAGATTCCACCGCGTCAATGATCCTTGCTGTCCTAACGCAACTGCTCTACTTTTGCGTTGCTGTTCTCACCACAGATACAATTCTGTCTCTTTTCCTTGCCTTCTGGTTTGCTCCACTGTAAGCTGTAAAATATTATTCTGAAAGGATTTAATATTTTAAATTATCAACAAAAACATTGAATACCCACCAGTTTAGGTGAAATTGGTGATGCTCCACCACCATGGTGATTGTTTCGATAAAAAATCTAAAACAAGAGATCCCAGAGGGATCTTGGCGCCCACCATTTGAGGATCTGTTTTCAGTTCTTGAAGATTTGTTTATTTTTTTTGTTTGTTACAGGTGTTGTAAATGTTCATGAACTGGTCTTCATTGAATGTACTCAATGATGGCACAAGATATTTTTATTAAGCACCTATTAGCAAATATCATTTGATAGCAGTCAGTTACAGGTGGATAATGGACAATATGCTTGTGCTGTATTACTGTCGACATCCAAGATGGCTGCCTGTACTTCCTCAGATATTGCAGTAACAAGATTTTACTCTCAAAATCCAAGATGGCTGCCTGTCAGCCATCTTGATTTCGGATCAGTTCAAAAAGGTATAATGCACAACTTGGAACCAAAGGGAACATTCATATGAAATTTGAGAAAAATCCATCCAGTACTTTCCAAGAAATAGCAGTAACAAACTTTTACATTCAAAATCCAAGATGGCCACCTGTCTGCCATCTTGAATTCGAATCAGTCCAAAAAAGGTACAATGCACAACTAGGGACCAAGGGGAAACTGTATATGAAATTTGAGAAAGATCCATCCAGAACTTTCCAAGAAATAGCAGTAACAAACTTTTACATCCAAAATACAAGATGACCACCTGTCGGCCATCTTGAATTAGAATCAGTCCAAAAAAGGTACAATGCACAACTAGGGACCAAGGGGAACCTGCATATGAAATCTGAGAAAGATCCATCCAGTACTTTCCAAGAAATAGCAGTAACAAACTTTTACTTCCAAAATCCAAGATGGCTGCCTGTCTGCCATCTTGAATTCGAATCAGTCCAAAAAAGGTACAATGCACAACTAGGAACCAAGGGGAACCTGTATATGAAATTTGAGAAAGATCCATCCAGAACTTTCCAAGAAATAGCAGTAACAAACTTTTACATCCAAAATACAAGATGACCACCTGTCGGCCATCTTGAATTAGAATCAGTCCAAAAAAGACACAATGCACAACTAGGGACCAAGGGGAACCTGCATATGAAATCTGAGAAAGATCCATCCAGTACTTTCCAAGAAATAGCAGTAACAAACTTTTACTTCCAAAATCCAAGATGGCTGCCTGTCTGCCATCTTGAATTCGAATCAGTCCAAAAAAGGTACAATGCACAACTAGGGACCAAGGGGAAACTGCATATGAAATTTGAGAAAGATCCATCCAGTACTTTCCAAGAAATAGCAGTAACAAACTTTTACATCCAAAATCCAAGATGGCCACCTGTCGGCCATCTTGAATTAGAATCAGTCCAAAAAAGGTACAATGCACAACTAGGGACCAAGGGGAAACTGCATATGAAATTTGAGGAAGATCCATCCAGTACTTTCTCAGAAATAGCGGTAACAAACTTTTACTTCCAAAATCCAAGATGGCCACCTGTCGGCAATCCTCCAATCCAACCATTGCAGCCATGTGAGGTCTAGTACATCCACACTATGTCAGCTCATTCAAGGATCCATCTGTAAAATATTTTTGATTGGTGTTGAAATCAAAATTTTATAAAATGTTGAAAAAAAAAATCTAATACTTAATTTTACCTCTCCAGAGAAATGCAAGACCTTAGGGTTATGGAATTCACCCATATTCAGGGTCATGGCATTCACCCATATTCTCCTAAGTCAATGTCACATTGTGTATCACATTTCAAATAAAATTCCACTTTCATTCAGTTGGTGCCATCATTCCAATTTGTCAGAAACAGGGCTGCAAAATTTTTTCCTCATCTTTCATGTGCTGAAGCTGATTTAGTTTCAAAAAAAAAAAAAACAAAGGATCAACGTTTTCTCTTTAAAAAGAGGCCTCCGGACCTAAACAGTCATGTGACCAATTTCAACAATGTCCACCAGTAATAATTCAATAATAACAAGGTTGCAGACACAGGTTTCATCAAAATATATTCATATGTTCCAAGTTTTCATGGATATTTATAGATTTCATTGATATTTATAGATTATCAATTGATTAAACAGTTGCAAATAGAGCGAAATTAAATCATCTGCAATTATTAATAGTAAAGCACAAAAACTTTAAATTAGCATCTGACACATTTCTCTAAAGTAATTAACAGTGATATGACATTAGATATTCTAAATGTCATGTGTATGACATCATAAACACCTATGCTTACTGCATTATTGAGTAAAAATCATCAAAACAGAATTTATCCAAAATTCAAAAACTCCTACTTTCCTTCTTAGTTACCATGGATACCACACATTAAACTTTTGGAATTGCCCTGAAATCCAGTCTAAATACATTCTAAGGTTGTTACTGACTTTTCTTATACCTGTTACCTACTGTAGAACAGCTTTCCAACAGATACCAAGCCTTTTTGAAAACAGCTGAAATTCTCACCCACAAGAACACCTTAATTACCTCCCTTTATTCACCCCTTATGAAATTAAAATAAAATCATTATGAACAAGTTTCAGTGTTTTTTTTTATGTATTTATAGCAATTATGAATAGGATTAAACTTAATCAAACATAGTAAAGCACATTTCAAATAGATTAATTTTTTTTTAATGTGCTTTATACATCACAATTAGTTTTTTGAATTTCATTAAAATCCTTCTGGGAGTGTTTAGGAAATGATCAGATCAACAAATTCATATATCACTTTACTGCATATCACAAATAGCTATCAAGTAATATAGATTTTCCCGCATGGTGTGTTTTGACCAATTCTGCTCTCAAATTAGGAAGAAAGGGAGGTAGTTTGAAAAATTAAAACCTCAATCAGTCTTAAATTTACTTGAATAAAGTTGCAATTGAAACTGAATTGAGTAGTTTGTTCTTCTGTGAATTTAGATAACTGAAAAACAGATTAGTACTACATATATATAGTCGGATATTATGATGTCATGGTAATGGCTGATGTCATCAGTACTATGATGTCATCAATTGCTAATGATGGCTTCACCAATGCACTGTGATGTCATAGTGAAGGCTAGAAATCCCACAAAAACTTCAAATTAGGATCTGACACATTTCTCTAAAGTAATTAACAGTGATATGACATTAGATATTCTTAAATGTCATGTGTATGACATCATTAACACCTATGCTTACTGCCCCCACCCTTCTAGTGTGATATTAGAAATCCAATGACATTCCAATATTGTTCGAAAAAGTATATTTTTTACAGCTGTAACTATGGTAACATAATTTCATAACAATATTCACATGATTGTATGTCCGGTCTATGAGAAATACACACATTATTAAGTAAAAATCATCAAAACAGAATTTATCCAAAATTCAAAAACTCCTACTTTCCTTCTTAGTTACCATGGATACCACACATTAAACTTTTGGAATTGCCCTGAAATCCAGTCTAAATACATTCTAAGGTTGTTACTGACTTTTCTTATACCTGTTACCTACTGTAGAACAGCTTTCCAACTGATACCAAGCCTTTTTGAAAACAGCTGAAATTCTCACCCACAAGAGCACCTTAATTACCTCCCTTTATTCACCCCTTATGAAATTAAAATAAAATCATTATGAACAAGTTTCAGTGTTTTTTATGTATTTATAGCAATTATGAATAGGATTAAACTTAATCAAACATAGTAAAGCACATTTCAAATAGATTAATTTTTTTTAATGTGCTTTATACATCACAATTAGTTTTTTGAATTTCATTAAAATCCTTCTGGGAGTGTTTAGGAAATGATCAGATCAACAAATTGATATATCACTTTACTGCATATCACAAATAGCTATCGAGTAATATAGATTTTCCCGCATGGTGTGTTTTGACCAATTCTGCTCTCAAATTAGGAAGAAAGGGAGGTAGTTTGAAAAATTAAAACCTCAATCAGTCTTAAATTTACTTGAATAAAGTTGCAATTGAAACTGAATTGAGTCGTTTGTTCTTCTGTGAATTTAGATAACTGAAAAACAGATTAGTACTATACACATAGGCTGATATTATGATGTCATGGTAATGACTGATGTCATCAGTACTATGATGTCATCAATTGCTAATGATGGCTTCACCAATGCACTGTGATGTCATAGTGAAGGCTAGAAATCCCACAAAAACTTCAAATTAGCATCTGACACATTTCTCTAAAGTAATTAACAGTGATATGACATTAGATATTCTTAAATGTCATGTGTATGACATCATAAACACCTATGCTTACTGCCCCCACCCTACTAGTGTGATATTAGAAATCCTATGACATTCCAATATTGTTCAAAAAAGTATATTTTTTACAGCTGTAACTATGGTAACATAATTTCATAACAATATTCACATGATTGTATGTCCAGTCTATGAGAAATACACACATTATTAAGTAAAAATCATCAAAACAGAATTTATCCAAAATTCAAAAACTTTCCTTCTTCGTTACCATGGATACCACACATTAAACTATTGGAATTGCCCTGAATTCCAGTCTAAATACATTCTAAGGTTGTTACTGACTTTTCTTATACCTGTTACCTACTGTAGAACACTTTTCCAACTGATACCAAGCCTTTTTGAAAACAGCTGAAATTCTCACCCACAAGAGCACCTTAATTACCTCCCTTTATTCACCCCAGATGAAATTAAAATAAAATCATTATGAACAAGTTTCAGTGTTTTTTATGTATTTATAGCAATTATGAATAGGATTAAACTTAATCAAACATAGTAAAGCACATTTCAAATAGATTAATTTTTTTTTAATGTGCTTTATACATCACAATTAGTTTTTTGAATTTCATTAAAATGCTTCTCTGATTGTTTAGAAAATGATCAGATCAACAAATTGATATATCACTTTACTGCATATCACAAATAGCTATCGAGTAATATAGATTTTCCCGCATGGTGTGTTTTGACCAATTCTGCTCTCAAATTAGGAAGAAAGGGAGGTAGTTTGAAAAATTAAAACCTCAATCAGTCTTAAAACTTGAATAAAGTTGTGTATGACATCAGAAACACATGCTTACTGCCCCCACCCTTCTAGTGTGATATTAGAAATCCTATGACATTCCAATATTGTTCGAAAAATTATATTTTTACAGCTGTAACTATGGTAACATAATTTCATAACAATATTCACATGATTGTATGTCCAGTCTATGAGAAATACACACATTATTAAGTAAAAATCATCAAAACAGAATTTATCCAAAATTCAAAAACTTTCCTTCTTAGTTACCATGGATACCACACATTAAACTATTGGAATTGCCCTGAATTCCAGTCTAAATACATTCTAAGGTTGTTACTGACTTTTCTTATACCTGTTACCTACTGTAGAACAGCTTTCCATCTGATACCAAGCCTTTTTGAAAACAGCTGAAATTCTCACCCACAAGAGCACCTTAATTACCTCCCTTTATTCACCCCAGATGAAATTAAAATAAAATCATTATGAACAAGTTTCAGTGTTTTTTATGTATTTATAGCAATTATGAATAGGATTAAACTTAATCAAACATAGTAAAGCACATTTCAAATAGATTAATTTTTTTTAATGTGCTTTATACATCACAATTAGTTTTTTGAATTTCATTAAAATGCTTCTCTGAGTGTTTAGAAAATGATCAGATCAACAAATTGATATATCACTTTACTGCATATCACAAATAGCTATCGAGTAATATAGATTTTCCCGCGTGGAGTGTTTTGACCAATTCTGCTCTCAAATTAGGAAGAAAGTTTGAAAAATTAAAACCTCAATCAGTCTTATATTTACTTGAATAAACTTGCAATTGAAACCGAATTGAGTAGTTTGTTCTTCTGTGAATTTAGATAACTGAAAAACAGATTGGTACTACATATATATAGTCTGATAAGATGTCATGGTAATGACTGATGTCATCAGTACTATGATGTCATCAATTGCTAATGATGGCTTCACCAATGCACTGTGATGTCATAGTGAAGGCTAGAAATCCCACAAAAACTTCAAATTAGCATCTGACACATTTCTCTAAAGTAATTAACAGTGATATGACATTAGATATTCTTAAATGTCATGTGTATGACATCATAAACACCTATGCTTACTGCCCCCACCCTACTAGTGTGATATTAGAAATCCTATGACATTCCAATATTGTTCAAAAAAGTATATTTTTTACAGCTGTAACTATGGTAACATAATTTCATAACAATATTCACATGATTGTATGTCCAGTCTATGAGAAATACACACATTATTAAGTAAAAATCATCAAAACAGAATTTATCCAAAATTCAAAAACTTTCCTTCTTAGTTACCATGGATACCACACATTAAACTATTGGAATTGCCCTGAATTCCAGTCTAAATACATTCTAAGGTTGTTACTGACTTTTCTTATACCTGTTACCTACTGTAGAACACTTTTCCAACTGATACCAAGCCTTTTTGAAAACAGCTGAAATTCTCACCCACAAGAGCACCTTAATTACCTCCCTTTATTCACCCCAGATGAAATTAAAATAAAATCATTATGAACAAGTTTCAGTGTTTTTTATGTATTTATAGCAATTATGAATAGGATTAAACTTAATCAAACATAGTAAAGCACATTTCAAATAGATTAATTTTTTTTTAATGTGCTTTATACATCACAATTAGTTTTTTGAATTTCATTAAAATGCTTCTCTGATTGTTTAGAAAATGATCAGATCAACAAATTGATATATCACTTTACTGCATATCACAAATAGCTATCGAGTAATATAGATTTTCCCGCATGGTGTGTTTTGACCAATTCTGCTCTCAAATTAGGAAGAAAGGGAGGTAGTTTGAAAAATTAAAACCTCAATCAGTCTTAAATTTACTTGAATAAAGTTGTGTATGACATCAGAAACACCTATGCTTACTGCCCCCACCCTTCTAGTGTGATATTAGAAATCCTATGACATTCCATTATTGTTCGAAAATTTATATTTTTTACAGCTGTAACTATGGTAACATAATTTCATAACAATATTCACATGATTGTATGTCCAGTCTATGAGAAATACACACATTATTAAGTAAAAATCATCAAAACAGAATTTATCCAAAATTCAAAAACTTTCCTTCTTAGTTACCATGGATACCACACATTAAACTATTGGAATTGCCCTGAATTCCAGTCTAAATACATTCTAAGGTTGTTACTGACTTTTCTTATACCTGTTACCTACTGTAGAACACTTTTCCAACTGATACCAAGCCTTTTTGAAAACAGCTGAAATTCTCACCCACAAGAGCACCTTAATTACCTCCCTTTATTCACCCCAGATGAAATTAAAATAAAATCATTATGAACAAGTTTCAGTGTTTTTTATGTATTTATAGCAATTATGAATAGGATTAAACTTAATCAAACATAGTAAAGCACATTTCAAATAGATTAATTTTTTTTTAATGTGCTTTATACATCACAATTAGTTTTTTGAATTTCATTAAAATGCTTCTCTGATTGTTTAGAAAATGATCAGATCAACAAATTGATATATCACTTTACTGCATATCACAAATAGCTATCAAGTAATATAGATTTTCCCGCATGGTGTGTTTTGACCAATTCTGCTCTCAAATTAGGAAGAAAGGGAGGTAGTTTGAAAAATTAAAACCTCAATCAGTCTTAAATTTACTTGAATAAAGTTGTGTATGACATCAGAAACACCTATGCTTACTGCCCCCACCCTTCTAGTGTGATATTAGAAATCCTATGACATTCCAATATTGTTCGAAAAATTATATTTTTACAGCTGTAACTATGGTAACATAATTTCATAACAATATTCACATGATTGTATGTCCAGTCTATGAGAAATACACACATTATTAAGTAAAAATCATCAAAACAGAATTTATCCAAAATTCAAAAACTTTCCTTCTTAGTTACCATGGATACCACACATTAAACTATTGGAATTGCCCTGAATTCCAGTCTAAATACATTCTAAGGTTGTTACTGACTTTTCTTATACCTGTTACCTACTGTAGAACACTTTTCCAACTGATACCAAGCCTTTTTGAAAACAGCTGAAATTCTCACCCACAAGAGCACCTTAATTACCTCCCTTTATTCACCCCAGATGAAATTAAAATAAAATCATTATGAACAAGTTTCAGTGTTTTTTATGTATTTATAGCAATTATGAATAGGATTAAACTTAATCAAACATAGTAAAGCACATTTCAAATAGATTAATTTTTTTTTAATGTGCTTTATACATCACAATTAGTTTTTTGAATTTCATTAAAATGCTTCTCTGATTGTTTAGAAAATGATCAGATCAACAAATTGATATATCACTTTACTGCATATCACAAATAGCTATCGAGTAATATAGATTTTCCCGCATGGTGTGTTTTGACCAATTCTGCTCTCAAATTAGGAAGAAAGGGAGGTAGTTTGAAAAATTAAAACCTCAATCAGTCTTAAATTTACTTGAATAAAGTTGTGTGTCCGTTTGTTCTTCTGTGAATTTAGATAACTCAGAAACACATATATATAGCTTACATGGTAATGACTGATGTCATCAGTACTATGATGTCATCAATTGCTAATGATGGCTTCTGCACTGTGATGTCATATTAGAAATCCTTCAAATGACATTCTCAAAGTAATTAACAGTGATATGACATTAGAAAAATGTATGTGTATTTTTTACAGTGTGATATTAGAAATCCTATGACATTCCAATATTGTTCTATATTTTTTACAGCTGTAACTATGGTAACATAATTTCATAACAATATTCACATGATTGTATGTCCAGTCTATGAGAAATACACACATTATTAAGTAAAAATCATCAAAACAGAATTTATCCAAAATTCAAAAACTCCTACTTTCCTTCTTAGTTACCATGGATACCACACATTAAACTATTGGAATTGCCCTGAATTCCAGTCTAAATACATTCTAAGGTTGTTACTGACTTTTCTTATACCTGTTACCTACTGTAGAACACTTTTCCAACTGATACCAAGCCTTTTTGAAAACAGCTGAAATTCTCACCCACAAGAGCACCTTAATTACCTCCCTTTATTCACCCCAGATGAAATTAAAATAAAATCATTATGAACAAGTTTCAGTGTTTTTTATGTATTTATAGCAATTATGAATAGGATTAAACTTAATCAAACATAGTAAAGCACATTTCAAATAGATTAATTTTTTTAATGTGCTTTATACATCACAATTAGTTTTTTGAATTTCATTAAAATGCTTCTCTGAGTGTTTAGAAAATGATCAGATCAACAAATTGATATATCACTTTACTGCATATCACAAATAGCTATCGAGTAATATAGATTTTCCCGCATGGTGTGTTTTGACCAATTCTGCTCTCAAATTAGGAAGAAAGGGAGGTAGTTTGAAAAATTAAAACCTCAATCAATCTTAAATTTACTTGAATAAAGTTGCAATGAAACTGAATTGAGTAGTTTGTTTTCTGTGTATTTATAACTGAAAAACAGATTGATACAATATATATAGAAAACTGATATGATGTCATGGTAACTGGATGTCATTAATCAATTGCTAATGATTTCACCAATGCACTGTGATGTCATAGTGAAGGCTAAAATCCCACAAAAACTTCAAATTAGCAACACATTTCTCTAAAGTAATTAACAGTGATATGACATTAGATATTCTTAAATGTCATTGTATGACATCATAAACACCTTTACTGCCCCCACCCTTCTAGTGTGATATTAGAAATCCTATGACATTCCAATATTGTTCGAAAAAGTATATTTTTTACAGCTGTAACTATGGTAACATAATTTCATAACAATATTAACATGATTGTATGTCCAGTCTATGAGAAATACACACATTATTAAGTAAAAATCATCAAAACAGAATTTATCCAAAATTCAAAAACTTTATATGGATACCACACATTAAACTCTTGGAATTGCCCTGAAATCCAGTCTAAATACATTCTAAGGTTGTTACTGACTTTTCTTTTACCTGTTACCTACTGTAGAACAGCTTTCCAACTGATACCAAGCCTTTTTGAAAACAGCTGAAATTCTCACCCACAAGAGCACCTTAATTACCTCCCTTTATTCACCCCAGATGAAATTAAAATAAAATCATTATGAACAAGTTTCAGTGTTTTTTATGTATTTATAGCAATTATGAATAGGATTAAACTTAATCAAACATAGTAAAGCACATTTCAAATAGATTAATTTTTTTTTAATGTGCTTTATACATCACAATTAGTTTTTTGAATTTCATTAAAATCCTTCTGAGTGTTTAGAAAATGATCAGATCAACAAATCGATATATCACTTTACTGCATATCTCAAATAGCTATCAAGTAATATAGATTTTCCCGCATGGTGTGTTTTGACCAATTCTGCTCTCAAATTAGGAAGAAAGGGAGGTAGTTTGAAAAATTAAAACCTCAATCAGTCTTAAATTTACTTGAATAAAGTTGCAATTGAAACTGAATTGAGTATTTTGTTTCTCTGTGAATTTAGATAACTGAAAAACAGATTGGTACTACATATATATAGTCTGATATGATGTCATGGTAATGGCTGATGTCATCAGTACTATGATGTCATCAATTGCTAATGATGGCTTCACCAATGCACTGTGATGTCATAGTGAAGGCTAGAAATCTCAAAAACTTCAAATTAGCATCTGACACATTTCTCGAAATTAATTAACAGTGATATGACATTAGATATTCTTAAATGTCATGTGTATGACATCATAAACACCTATGCTTACTGCCCCCACCCTTCTAGTGTGATATTAGAAATCCTATGACATTCCAATATTGTTCGAAAAATTATATTTTTACAGCTGTAACTATGGTAACATAATTTCATAACAATATTCACATGATTGTATGTCCGGTCTATGAGAAATACACACATTATTAAGTAAAAATCATCAAAACAGAATTTATCCAAAATTCAAAAACTCCTACTTTCCTTCTTAGTTACCATGGATACCACACATTAAACTATTGGAATTGCCCTGAAATCCAGTCTAAATACATTCTAAGGTTGTTACTGACTTTTCTTATACCTGTTACCTACTGTAGAACAGCTTTCCAACTGATACCAAGCCTTTTTGAAAACAGCTGAAATTCTCACCCACAAGAGCACCTTAATTACCTCCCTTTATTCACCCCAGATGAAATTAAAATAAAATCATTATGAACAAGTTTCAGTGTTTTTTATGTATTTATAGCAATTATGAATAGGATTAAACTTAATCAAACATAGTAAAGCACATTTTAAATAGATTTTGTGCTTGATACATCACAATTAGTTTTTTGAATTTCATTAAAATCCTTCTCAGAGTGTTTAGAAAATGATCAGATCAACAAATTCATATATCACTTTACTGCATATCACAAATAGCTATCAAGTAATATAGATTTTCCCGCATGGTGTGTTTTGACCAATTCTGCTCTCAAATTAGGAAGAAAGGGAGGTAGTTTGAAAAATTAAAACCTCAATCAGTCTTAAATTTACTTGAATAAAGTTGCAATTGAAACTGAATTGAGTAGTTTGTTCTTCTGTGAATTTAGATAACTGAAAAACAGATTGGTACTACATATATATAGTCTGATAAGATGTCATGGTAATGACTGATGTCATCAGTACTATGATGTCATCAATTGCTAATGATGGCTTCACCAATGCACTGTGATGTCATAGTGAAGGCTAGAAATCCCACAAAAACTTCAAATTAGCATCCGACACATTTCTCTAAAGTAATTAACAGTGATATGACATTAGATATTCTTAAATGTCATGTGTATGACATCATAAACACCTATGCTTACTGCCCCCACCCTACTAGTGTGATATTAGAAATCCTATGACATTCCAATATTGTTCAAAAAAGTATATTTTTTACAGCTGTAACTATGGTAACATAATTTCATAACAATATTCACATGATTGTATGTCCAGTCTATGAGAAATACACACATTATTAAGTAAAAATCATCAAAACAGAATTTATCCAAAATTCAAAAACTTTCCTTCTTAGTTACCATGGATACCACACATTAAACTATTGGAATTGCCCTGAATTCCAGTCTAAATACATTCTAAGGTTGTTACTGACTTTTCTTATACCTGTTACCTACTGTAGAACACTTTTCCAACTGATACCAAGCCTTTTTGAAAACAGCTGAAATTCTCACCCACAAGAGCACCTTAATTACCTCCCTTTATTCACCCCAGATGAAATTAAAATAAAATCATTATGAACAAGTTTCAGTGTTTTTTATGTATTTATAGCAATTATGAATAGGATTAAACTTAATCAAACATAGTAAAGCACATTTCAAATAGATTAATTTTTTTTTAATGTGCTTTATACATCACAATTAGTTTTTTGAATTTCATTAAAATGCTTCTCTGATTGTTTAGAAAATGATCAGATCAACAAATTGATATATCACTTTACTGCATATCACAAATAGCTATCGAGTAATATAGATTTTCCCGCATGGTGTGTTTTGACCAATTCTGCTCTCAAATTAGGAAGAAAGGGAGGTAGTTTGAAAAATTAAAACCTCAATCAGTCTTAAATTTACTTGAATAAAGTTGTGTATGACATCAGAAACACCTATGCTTACTGCCCCCACCCTTCTAGTGCGATATTAGAAATCCTATGACATTCCAATATTGTTCGAAAAATTATATTTTTACAGCTGTAACTATGGTAACATAATTTCATAACAATATTAACATGATTGTATGTCCAGTCTATGAGAAAGCAGTAATGATCCCGCCCATTAACCTACATGTATATAGGACTGGGGGCTTCACATCTTAGGACCAAAAAGTTTCTTTGTTATACCAGAAAATAGTAATTTCCCTCCCAAATTGTTTTCATGGTTCTCACAATGTTTTTAATTTAAACTACGACATAACTATGGCGAGACTCTCTTTAGCTGTAGGAACTCACAAATGTTCTCTTATTCCCGTGAAAAGAATGAGATATCGACACTACAAGAGTACAAATTTGTATGGCCACACCGGGTCACACAAAGGGACAAACATGTACATTTTCTCGTGCATGTTTACGCTACAGTCACAACATACATGTAAAAGGTATGTTTAAAACATATAGGAATTCTTATTTCTTCAAGTTTTACACTTAGTACATAAATATGTATGAGAAAAATGTCACTTACATGTTAGTTTCGCAGCAGGTGTTTTCTGAATGACCAGTCTCGTGCCCGGCGCTAAAATTTTTGTCGCAGCACTGAGCAGTTTTCATAATAGTCCATGCTCATTGGTTGTCCTTTCCTTTAACGTTTTCATTGGTCAATACGATCTTGAGACCCAACATTCTTGCACGTGCCTGACGCACAGCTCAGGTGTACACTGTGTTACTGAAACGCCACAGGAAAGCCTGGTTCTTATATCTATCTAAATAAACACATAGGACGAAAAGATGAAAGTTTTCATGAGTTTGATGATGATTATATCGATATTTTTTTGTTTTGTATTTATTGGGATTAGGGTTGGGATGGGGGTGGGGGAAGGGGTCGACTGTAACCCCGGCCCGCTTAATTACAAACTATATATAGGCACACAGGAAATTAAGATATATATCCACATCTTAATGTGTCAGCTTAAAAAAGAACAGAAGTTTCAAAATATATTTTATATAAACTACGGTACTCGGTATCTTCTATTCACATTAGAGACATTCTTTTAGCCTCATGTGTTTGTTGTATATTCAATGAAATTTGACATATTGATGACACATTTATAATAAATTGAACTTCTGTAAGTAAGTATACATGTAAACGGTATGTATGTCTTCTGATTATGGCTGAAGTATGAACGCAAGGTGATACATTTTTGACACAATGGGTATGTAAGATGTACATTATACATGTACATTCACTATTCTCTTATAGATCTATATATATGTTTTATTAATAACCCAATACTGTTCAGAGGATGCATGGTCTCATACCAAGTACATACATTATTGTTTTAATCAGTACTAGTGGTGGTTTGTGTTGTATGTGTGACATTTGGCTACTACATGTAAGTATATTCAATACCAGTGTGCACTTTGGTTGTCTGTTGGTATGTGTGTGGTGAAAAATGAATTATCTGCTTTGTGTGTGAAGAACATAAAGTCAACAAATTTGCTGTAGTTTGAAGATTTATGATGTACAATGTATTGTTATGTGTTTGTGATGATAAAACTGAATAAAAAAAAATAAATTGAACTTCAGTTAAAAAATCACGACTGACCAAGGACGTGTAACATATATGTCACTGATCTGACCCAGGCTGATTTTTCTCTCTTCGATTAGGCGGGTTCTGCCTAACAGAACTGCTTGAAATGTTGTTGTTGGTTTTTTTTCTTCCTCCAAACATTTCATTTCTCACGTCCTTAAATTTATACTGTCACTCTTTATCAGATCCCTTAAATCTTAGAACTATATATAGGAATGGAGGTTATCTTTACCCCTTAGGACTATTAGTCTTGTTATAACAGAAGGCAGTAAGAAAAATGAAAGTTTGTGAGCAAACATGTTTTTGCCAAACTTGCAGAGAACTTTTATTTTCTTTAGAAGCTACTGCCATCACGCTTTCTAAGTAGTTTTGTTTACATGTTGAATGACGTCACATTTAATCTGGTAAGCTCCGCCCATTCCCTTGTAAGGTAAGGAAGACATCCGGGTCATAATGTCATTGGTCAATAGGATGTAGACTAGCCCCTGTTCAGCATCCCTGAACCCATCACACTTTCTCCTGGTAGAAATTTATCTTCACAACGCCATATTTAAAAAGAGGAAAACATTTTGATATCTTTCATACAAATCAAAATATTCAGCCGTCTTCATCGATACTGAAAGCGAAAGTTATTTCTCTGCACGTGCGGCCAAGGTTATACATCGGAAGTCAGCTTTACGTGCTTTCAAGGCCATTTTGACAGTCTCGGACTACGACAACAACCTGGCTGATTGACACTGACAGCGCCTTACAGACGAACCATTAGGAGAGTATTATTTCGAATTCCGGTAGAGTATTAACTTTTTTCTGCACGTCTGAGATTCTTTACAATGTGTTCTACAGATAACCAAACTGTTGTTTTATGGGGCCATAGTTTAGTGCGTCGTTTGGGTGCCTATTGTGACGAACATTGTCAAAAGCGAAATCTTGGTTTTCAACCCCACTCTCATCAGCTTAATTTCGTTGGATACCCTGGGGGCATGGTCACTACTCTTCAATCTCATTTGAGAAACCCAGCTTCGACCTGCAGTGGTGTGTTTACAAGTCGTTGGTAATGACTGTAAGTTTTTGGAGCATGACCGCATGACCAATTTGTGTGATTTGTATTTACCGGACGGTGTTCATTTCAACAACCAACAACCCTATTTTAGATCAGTTAGAGGTGGAGTACATTTTGGGATCAAAGCCAGCAGATTAACCCAGATGTAATTCGGTGTAGGTATCTCCATGTAACACAAAACACCAATCCAGTCCGAGTTGTCTCCCTTCCACTATGTCTTCAGTATCGCCTTTTATGTTCCCTCTAGTTGTTTAGCTTGCTGGTTTCATTTCGTGTGATATCTCATAAACTTCAATTATGTCTGCACATGTTTGATATAGGAGTTCAATTTGTATTGTATGTACATGAATTTCTTATATAGCAAGTTCCATTTATGTCTGCACAGTGTAATTAAACATTCCAATGTCAGTAAACTAATGTTTGTTGTTAAAATAACATCCATGCCACCACTATCAGAGAGGCTTTATGTCTGTTTTGGTGAATTTTCACCTGACATCTATATATCATTGACCAAGTGTCTCCGTTTAACTGTTTGTAATTTTACTATGATTTATATATAGATATCACATTGCCTGGAGACAAGGTTACATTTCAGTTCATTATTTAATGTGTATAATTACTGGCCCATGAGGTTACAGTTTATTTATGTCACTGGCCCAACTCGGGTTTCAGTTTATTACTTAATGTGTTACTGGCCCATGAGGTTACAGTTTATTTATGTCACTGGCCCAACTCGGGTTTCAGTTTATTACTTAATGTGTTACTGGCCCATGAGGTTACAGTTTATTTATGTCACTGGCCCAACTCGGGTTTCAGTTTATTACTTAATGTGTTACTGGCCCATGAGGTTACAGTTTATTTATGTCACTGGCCCAACTCGGGTTTCAGTTTATTACTTAATGTGTTACTGGGCCATGAGGTTACAGTTTATTTATGTCACTGGCCCAACTCGGGTTTCAGTTTATTACTTAATGTGTTACTGGCCCATGAGGTTACAGTTTATTTATGTCACTGGCCCAACTCGGGTTTCAGTTTATTACTTAATGTGTTACTGGCCCATGAGGTTACAGTTTATTTATGTCACTGGCCCAACTCGGTTTCAGTTTATTACTTAATGTGTTACTGGCCCATGAGGTTACAGTTTATTTATGTCACTGGCCCAACTCGGGTTCAGTTTATTATTTAATGTGTTACTGGCCCATGAGGTTACAGTTTATTTATGTCACTGGCCCAACTCGGGTTTCAGTTTATTACTTAATGTGTTACTGGCCCATGAGGTTACAGTTTATTTATGTCACTGGCCCAACTAAGGTTTCAGGTTATTATTTAATGTGTTACTGGCCCATGAGGTTTCAGTGTATTACTTAATGTGTTACTGGCCCATGAGGTTACAGTTTATTTATGTCACTGGCCCAACTCGGCTTTCAGTTTATTACTTAATGTGTTACTGGCCCATGAGGTTACAGTTTATTTATGTCACTGGCCCAACTCGGGTTTCAGTTTATTACTTAATGTGTTACTGGCCCATGAGGTTACAGTTTATTTATGTCACTGGCCCAACTGGGGTTTCAGTTTATTACTTAATGTGTTACTGGCCCATGAGGTTACAGTTTATTTATGTCACTGGCCCAACTCGGGTTTCAGTTTATTACTTATTGTGTTACTGGCCCAACTCGGGTTTCAGTTTATTACTTTATTTATGTCACTGGCCCAACTCAGCTTTCAGTTTATTACTTAATGTGTTACTGGCCCATGAGGTTACAGTTTATTTATGTCACTGGCCCAACTCGGCTTTCAGTTTATTACTTAATGTGTTACTGGCCCATGAGGTTACAGTTTATTTATGTCACTGGCCCAACTCGGGTTTCAGTTTATTACTTAATGTGTTACTGGCCCATGAGGTTACAGTTTATTTATGTCACTGGCCCAACTCGGGTTTCAGTTTATTACTTAATGTGTTACTGGCCCATGAGGTTACAGTTTATTTATGTCACTGGCCCAACTCGGGTTTCAGTTTATTACTTAATGTGTTACTGGCCCATGAGGTTACAGTTTATTTATGTCACTGGCCCAACTCGGGTTTCAGTTTATTACTTAATGTGTTACTGGCCCATGAGGTTACAGTTTATTTATGTCACTGGCCCAACTCGGGTTTCAGTTTATTACTTAATGTGTTACTGGCCCATGAGGTTACAGTTTATTTATGTCACTGGCCCAACTCGGGTTTCAATTAATTACTTAATGTGTTACTGTGTTACTGGCCCATGAGGTTACAGTTTATTTATGTCACTGGCCCAACTCGGGTTTCAGTTTATTACTTAATGTGTTACTGGCCCATGAGGTTACAGTTTATTTATGTCACTGGCCCAACTCCGTAGTGTATAGATATTATATAATTAGTTAGTTATACAATTACCTAGTTGTAGTAAGAAAAAATCCTTTTTATAAAAAAATATTTGAAATCTATTTTTCAACTTTCTATTTACCCTTTTATGGAATTGAGTTATAAACCCTGTGACTTTTATCTGAGTATGTGTATGAATCTGTCTGCAACCAGATTCTCCCTAATATTATTAATTTCAATTCAACTTATATTTTCAATAAAAAGGTAACATGCCAGCTACCAAATCAAGTAGGTCAAAAATTCTGGTTTAAACTACAAAATTTGCTTTTATGGCTTAAACGAAACTTAAAATTAATAAATAAAATGTTATAAACATGTATGTCACTCGTTCAAATTATGTATGATTCAGATATTCTCTGTTAACAGTTTTGTGTATACATATATATATATATTGTATGATAAGCATACAGGGTGTCTAAGCTAACGTCACAACGCACCGTGCACGTGATAATCAAAACACACCTAAACTCGGTACAAATGTACCTCACTGCAACCTACAGCCACGATCCTCCAATCCAGGACAGCCATGCGAGGTTATCAGCAACAACAGCTCCAGTACAGCCATGCAGGGTCAGCAAATCCCAGGATTAAGCTGTAAAATATTATTCTGAGAGGATTTAATATTTTAGATTATCAACAAAAACACTGAATACCCACCAGTTTTGGTGAAATTGGTGATGCTCCACCACCATGGAATGTGATTGGTAATTTTAAAAAAAAGTTAAAATTCTACAAAAAAATGAAGTTGTAATTTGAAATTGAAAAACTTTTTTGTATAGGTATATGTAGGAATTATTCAAGTTTATATACCAATTTACAGAACTGAAATATCTTAATAATTGCAAAATCTGTTTCATTTTTCCTGACACTTGGAAAAAGAAACATGCACACAGACTTGCTTTTATTTGTTTTTCTGAAAATTTAGAATTTTCAAGTGATCTGGACTGTTCCCATCTCTTTCATAATAGTTAAAGTGTAAATGTAGAGCACATAAGTTCACAACCTTATTTTATTAATAATAATAGGCAGTACTGTTTAAATTCAAATGTGTGTTATGGTCATTTAGGGTTCAGTGACTGCATGTAAGATTTGAAAATTTAATTAAGTTTTTATTGATTTGAGGGTATTAGCTATTGTACACTGATGTATACAACATTGTCCGACTACCACCACGTGGAGGTTCCCTCATTAGGTAGTCATATATTTTGTTGTTGTTGTTGCTGTTGTTGTTACGTTATTTTGGGTTTTTTTTTCTGATTGTTAACATGTCTCTAATAAATTTGTTGTCACCTCTTCTCAATACAGGTGGTCCTGAGGCCGCTTGTCTCCCCTACATAGATGGATGTTGGGATCTAGCTGACCTCTCCTGTAGTCAGACTTCCGAGCGGTCCTGGATCTTTTCGCATGCTGCTTGTGCTGTTCTGCTAACAACAGCATACTTCTTTTCTTGACAGCAGGTTTGTATTGGTGCTGGCATTGACTCCAAAATATTCAGGTGTCCGAGAAGTAACCTGGCTCCTTTGGTGCTGACAGCCTGGCCACACAAAGCTGAAGGCAGGTACTTGTTTACAAGGGCTGGCTTTGGTGCGGGCTTATCCGTGTCTGCCTCTCTATATAGTTTATACAGTGGAGATCTGTACTGGCATTTATTACATCGGACAGCACAACTCCATCCCAGGGCCCTTTTCCGCTCGGTGTCCAGTTCAAACTCTGGTACCATGCATGCTGTAGTGTTAGGTTGTCCGGCATGAAGTCTGATGATGTCGTTGCACATTTTCACCATCAACACTATGTCTATGATCCGGTTTCCTTCTATCACAGGCTCGGAATTGGATTCTTCAGCTGTAACAGTTGCTGGCCGTAGTATCCGTGTTGGACATGGTGTGTGTCCAGTATCTGTTGCTACCAGGGAAAGGCCATCAGGACTAGGCTTGGTGATCAGCTGAAATTCCTGGGTGGTCAGTCTTCTGGTCAGAGCTGGTCTCTCTTCTCTGGTGACAGGTACTTCAGGATCTTCATCTTTAAATGCCTGGCCCTTATTCTTTGGAACATTTGCAGGCTTGAAATAATTGTTCCTTCTCTTTCTGTCTCCCTTCATATTGGTAATGGTCAGTAATGGTCAGTAGTGGTCAGCAGTGGTCAGTCAGAAGTAGTCAGATGTATTAAGAATACAAAAATCAAACTGAAGCTGACCATTTGATTGGTCATTGTGATATACACATCATTGCCTGTTTGATAATATAACATCAAAGGTGTTTAAGACACAGGGAGAGCCCCCCATAAGTAAACAGAAAGGCCCAAAGAGAACACCCACCCCCACCCCCCTGCCTTTGGCATGGATAGTCTGTGTATGTATACATGTGGCTGTTAGTTAGTCCAATGGGTGTCATTCACTGTGATTGTTTACTGCAAGTCTTTACTGTTATCTATTGATTATTTCATGTCCAAATCAAAGCTGAAAAATGCTTTAAAGCAGATTAAATGTTCAGTTAATATTGAAATTTGGTAATTTAAAAAAAAAATTAAAATTCTACAAAAAAATGAAGTTGTAATTTGAAATTGAAAAACTTTTTTGTATAGGTACATGTAGGAATTATTCAAGTTTATATACCAATTTACAGAACTGAAATATCTTAATAATTGCAAAATCTGTTTCATTTTTCCTGACACTTGGAAAAAGAAACATGCACACAGACTTGCTTTTATTTGTTTTTCTGAAAATTTAGAATTTTCAAGTGATCTGGACTGTTCCCATCTCTGTCATAATAGTTAATGTGTAAATGTAGAGCACATAAGTTCACAACCTTATTTTATTAATAATAATAGGCAGTACTGTTTAAATTCAAATGTGTGTTATGGTCATTTAGGGTTCAGTGACTGCATGTAAGATTTGAAAATTTAATTAAGTTTTTATTGATTTGAGGGTATTAGCTATTGTACACTGATGTATACAACATTGTCCGACTACCACCACGTGGAGGTTCCCTCATTAGGTAGTCATATATTTTGTTGTTGTTGTTGCTGTTGTTGTTACGTTATTTTGGGTTTTTTTTTTCTGATTGTTAACATGTCTCTAATAAATTTGTTGTCACCTCTTCTCAATACAGGTGGTCCTGAGGCCGGTTGTCTCCCCTACATAGATGGATGTTGGGATCTAGCTGACCTCTCCTGTAGTCAGACTTCCGAGCGGTCCTGGACCTTTTCGCATGCTGCTTGTGCTGTTCTGCTAACAACAGCATACTTCTTTTCTTGACAGCAGGTTTGTATTGGTGCTGGCATTGACTCCAAAATATTCAGGTGTCCGAGAAGTAACCTGGCTCCTTTGGTGCTGACAGCCTGGCCACACAAAGCTGAAGGCAGGTACTTGTTTACAAGGGCTGGCTTTGGTGCGGGCTTATCCGTGTCTGCCTCTCTATATAGTTTATACAGTGGAGATCTGTACTGGCATTTATTACATCGGACAGCACAACTCCATCCCAGGGCCCTTTTCCGCTCGGTGTCCAGTTCAAACTCTGGTACCATGCATGCTGTAGTGTTAGGTTGTCCGGCATGAAGTCTGATGATGTCGTTGCACATTTTCACCATCAACACTACGTCTATGATCCGGTTTCCTTCTATCACAGGCTCGGAATTGGATTCTTCAGCTGTAACAGTTGCTGGCCGTAGTATCCGTGTTGGACATGGTCTGTGTCCAGTATCTGTTGCTACCAGGGAAAGGCCATCAGGACTAGGCTTGGTGATCAGCTGAAATTCCTGGGTGGTCAGTCTTCTGGTCAGAGCTGGTCTCTCTTCTCTGGTGACAGGTACTTCAGGATCTTCATCTTTAAATGCCTGGCCCTTATTCTTTGGAACATTTGCAGGCTTGAAATAATTGTTCCTTCTCTTTCTGTCTCCCTTCATATTGGTAATGGTCAGTAGTGGTCAGTAGTGGTCAGCAGTGGTCAGTCAGAAGTAAGCAGTGGTCAGTCAGAAGTAGTCAGATGTATTAAGAATACAAAAATCAAACTGAAGCTGACCATTTGATTGGTCATTGTGATATACACATCATTGCCTGTTTGATAATATAACATCAAAGGTGTTTAAGACACAGGGAGAGCCCCCCATAAGTAAACAGAAAGGCCCAAAGAGAACACCCACCCCCACCCCCCTGCCTTTGGCATGGATAGTCTGTGTATGTATACATGTGGCTGTTAGTTAGTCCAATGGGTGTCATTCACTGTGATTGTTTACTGCAAGTCTTTACTGTTATCTATTGATTATTTCATGTCCAAATCAAAGCTGAAAAATGCTTTAAAGCAGATTAAATGTTCAGTTAATATTGAAATTTGGTAATTTAAAAAAAAAATTAAAATTCTACAAAAAAATGAAGTTGTAATTTGAAATTGAAAAACTTTTTTGTATAGGTACATGTAGGAATTATTCAAGTTTATATACCAATTTACAGAACTGAAATATCTTAATAATTGCAAAATCTGTTTCATTTTTCCTGACACTTGGAAAAAGAAACATGCACACAGACTTGCTTTTATTTGTTTTTCTGAAAATTTAGAATTTTCAAGTGATCTGGACTGTTCCCATCTCTGTCATAATAGTTAATGTGTAAATGTAGAGCACATAAGTTCACAACCTTATTTTATTAATAATAATAGGCAGTACTGTTTAAATTCAAATGTGTGTTATGGTCATTTAGGGTTCAGTGACTGCATGTAAGATTTGAAAATTTAATTAAGTTTTTATTGATTTGAGGGTATTAGCTATTGTACACTGATGTATACAACATTGTCCGACTACCACCACGTGGAGGTTCCCTCATTAGGTAGTCATATATTTTGTTGTTGTTGTTGCTGTTGTTGTTACGTTATTTTGGGTTTTTTTTTCTGATTGTTAACATGTCTCTAATAAATTTGTTGTCACCTCTTCTTCTCAATACAGGTGGTCCTGAGGCCGGTTGTCTCCCCTACATAGATGGATGTTGGGATCTAGCTGACCTCTCCTGTAGTCAGACTTCCGAGCGGTCCTGGACCTTTTCGCATGCTGCTTGTGCTGTTCTGCTAACAACAGCATACTTCTTTTCTTGACAGCAGGTTTGTATTGGTGCTGGCATTGACTCCAAAATATTCAGGTGTCCGAGAAGTAACCTGGCTCCTTTGGTGCTGACAGCCTGGCCACACAAAGCTGAAGGCAGGTACTTGTTTACAAGGGCTGGCTTTGGTGCGGGCTTATCCGTGTCTGCCTCTCTATATAGTTTATACAGTGGAGATCTGTACTGGCATTTATTACATCGGACAGCACAACTCCATCCCAGGGCCCTTTTCCGCTCGGTGTCCAGTTCAAACTCTGGTACCATGCATGCTGTAGTGTTAGGTTGTCCGGCATGAAGTCTGATGATGTCGTTGCACATTTTCACCATCAACACTACGTCTATGATCCGGTTTCCTTCTATCACAGGCTCGGAATTGGATTCTTCAGCTGTAACAGTTGCTGGCCGTAGTATCCGTGTTGGACATGGTCTGTGTCCAGTATCTGTTGCTACCAGGGAAAGGCCATCAGGACTAGGCTTGGTGATCAGCTGAAATTCCTGGGTGGTCAGTCTTCTGGTCAGAGCTGGTCTCTCTTCTCTGGTGACAGGTACTTCAGGATCTTCATCTTTAAATGCCTGGCCCTTATTCTTTGGAACATTTGCAGGCTTGAAATAATTGTTCCTTCTCTTTCTGTCTCCCTTCATATTGGTAATGGTCAGTAATGGTCAGTAGTGGTCAGCAGTGGTCAGTCAGAAGTAGTCAGATGTATTAAGAATACAAAAATCAAACTGAAGCTGACCATTTGATTGGTCATTGTGATATACACATCATTGCCTGTTTGATAATATAACATCAAAGGTGTTTAAGACACAGGGAGAGCCCCCCATAAGTAAACAGAAAGGCCCAAAGAGAACACCCACCCCCACCCCCCTGCCTTTGGCATGGATAGTCTGTGTATGTATACATGTGGCTGTTAGTTAGTCCAATGGGTGTCATTCACTGTGATTGTTTACTGCAAGTCTTTACTGTTATCTATTGATTATTTCATGTCCAAATCAAAGCTGAAAAATGCTTTAAAGCAGATTAAATGTTCAGTTAATATTGAAATTTGGTAATTTAAAAAAAAAATTAAAATTCTACAAAAAAATGAAGTTGTAATTTGAAATTGAAAAACTTTTTTGTATAGGTACATGTAGGAATTATTCAAGTTTATATACCAATTTACAGAACTGAAATATCTTAATAATTGCAAAATCTGTTTCATTTTTCCTGACACTTGGAAAAAGAAACATGCACACAGACTTGCTTTTATTTGTTTTTCTGAAAATTTAGAATTTTCAAGTGATCTGGACTGTTCCCATCTCTGTCATAATAGTTAATGTGTAAATGTAGAGCACATAAGTTCACAACCTTATTTTATTAATAATAATAGGCAGTACTGTTTAAATTCAAATGTGTGTTATGGTCATTTAGGGTTCAGTGACTGCATGTAAGATTTGAAAATTTAATTAAGTTTTTATTGATTTGAGGGTATTAGCTATTGTACACTGATGTATACAACATTGTCCGACTACCACCACGTGGAGGTTCCCTCATTAGGTAGTCATATATTTTGTTGTTGTTGTTGCTGTTGTTGTTACGTTATTTTGGGTTTTTTTTTTCTGATTGTTAACATGTCTCTAATAAATTTGTTGTCACCTCTTCTTCTCAATACAGGTGGTCCTGAGGCCGGTTGTCTCCCCTACATAGATGGATGTTGGGATCTAGCTGACCTCTCCTGTAGTCAGACTTCCGAGCGGTCCTGGACCTTTTCGCATGCTGCTTGTGCTGTTCTGCTAACAACAGCATACTTCTTTTCTTGACAGCAGGTTTGTATTGGTGCTGGCATTGACTCCAAAATATTCAGGTGTCCGAGAAGTAACCTGGCTCCTTTGGTGCTGACAGCCTGGCCACACAAAGCTGAAGGCAGGTACTTGTTTACAAGGGCTGGCTTTGGTCCGGGCTTATCCGTGTCTGCCTCTCTATATAGTTTATACAGTGGAGATCTGTACTGGCATTTATTACATCGGACAGCACAACTCCATCCCAGGGCCCTTTTCCGCTCGGTGTCCAGTTCAAACTCTGGTACCATGCATGCTGTAGTGTTAGGTTGTCCGGCATGAAGTCTGATGATGTCGTTGCACATTTTCACCATCAACACTACGTCTATGATCCGGTTTCCTTCTATCACAGGCTCGGAATTGGATTCTTCAGCTGTAACAGTTGCTGGCCGTAGTATCCGTGTTGGACATGGTCTGTGTCCAGTATCTGTTGCTACCAGGGAAAGGCCATCAGGACTAGGCTTGGTGATCAGCTGAAATTCCTGGGTGGTCAGTCTTCTGGTCAGAGCTGGTCTCTCTTCTCTGGTGACAGGTACTTCAGGATCTTCATCTTTAAATGCCTGGCCCTTATTCTTTGGAACATTTGCAGGCTTGAAATAATTGTTCCTTCTCTTTCTGTCTCCCTTCATATTGGTAATGGTCAGTAATGGTCAGTAGTGGTCAGCAGTGGTCAGTCAGAAGTAGTCAGATGTATTAAGAATACAAAAATCAAACTGAAGCTGACCATTTGATTGGTCATTGTGATATACACATCATTGCCTGTTTGATAATATAACATCAAAGGTGTTTAAGACACAGGGAGAGCCCCCCATAAGTAAACAGAAAGGCCCAAAGAGAACACCCACCCCCACCCCCCTGCCTTTGGCATGGATAGTCTGTGTATGTATACATGTGGCTGTTAGTTAGTCCAATGGGTGTCATTCACTGTGATTGTTTACTGCAAGTCTTTACTGTTATCTATTGATTATTTCATGTCCAAATCAAAGCTGAAAAATGCTTTAAAGCAGATTAAATGTTCAGTTAATATTGAAATTTGGTAATTTAAAAAAAAAATTAAAATTCTACAAAAAAATGAAGTTGTAATTTGAAATTGAAAAACTTTTTTGTATAGGTACATGTAGGAATTATTCAAGTTTATATACCAATTTACAGAACTGAAATATCTTAATAATTGCAAAATCTGTTTCATTTTTCCTGACACTTGGAAAAAGAAACATGCACACAGACTTGCTTTTATTTGTTTTTCTGAAAATTTAGAATTTTCAAGTGATCTGGACTGTTCCCATCTCTGTCATAATAGTTAATGTGTAAATGTAGAGCACATAAGTTCACAACCTTATTTTATTAATAATAATAGGCAGTACTGTTTAAATTCAAATGTGTGTTATGGTCATTTAGGGTTCAGTGACTGCATGTAAGATTTGAAAATTTAATTAAGTTTTTATTGATTTGAGGGTATTAGCTATTGTACACTGATGTATACAACATTGTCCGACTACCACCACGTGGAGGTTCCCTCATTAGGTAGTCATATATTTTGTTGTTGTTGTTGCTGTTGTTGTTACGTTATTTTGGGTTTTTTTTTCTGATTGTTAACATGTCTCTAATAAATTTGTTGTCACCTCTTCTTCTCAATACAGGTGGTCCTGAGGCCGGTTGTCTCCCCTACATAGATGGATGTTGGGATCTAGCTGACCTCTCCTGTAGTCAGACTTCCGAGCGGTCCTGGACCTTTTCGCATGCTGCTTGTGCTGTTCTGCTAACAACAGCATACTTCTTTTCTTGACAGCAGGTTTGTATTGGTGCTGGCATTGACTCCAAAATATTCAGGTGTCCGAGAAGTAACCTGGCTCCTTTGGTGCTGACAGCCTGGCCACACAAAGCTGAAGGCAGGTACTTGTTTACAAGGGCTGGCTTTGGTCCGGGCTTATCCGTGTCTGCCTCTCTATATAGTTTATACAGTGGAGATCTGTACTGGCATTTATTACATCGGACAGCACAACTCCATCCCAGGGCCCTTTTCCGCTCGGTGTCCAGTTCAAACTCTGGTACCATGCATGCTGTAGTGTTAGGTTGTCCGGCATGAAGTCTGATGATGTCGTTGCACATTTTCACCATCAACACTACGTCTATGATCCGGTTTCCTTCTATCACAGGCTCGGAGTTGGATTCTTCAGCTGTAACAGTTGCTGGCCGTAGTATCCGTGTTGGACATGGTCTGTGTCCAGTATCTGTTGCTACCAGGGAAAGGCCATCAGGACTAGGCTTGGTGATCAGCTGAAATTCCTGGGTGGTCAGTCTTCTGGTCAGAGCTGGTCTCTCTTCTCTGGTGACAGGTACTTCAGGATCTTCATCTTTAAATGCCTGGCCCTTATTCTTTGGAACATTTTCAGGCTTGAAATAATTGTTCCTTCTCTTTCTGTCTCCCTTCATATTGGTAATGGTCAGTAATGGTCAGTAGTGGTCAGCAGTGGTCAGTCAGAAGTAGTCAGATGTATTAAGAATACAAAAATCAAACTGAAGCTGACCATTTGATTGGTCATTGTGATATACACATCATTGCCTGTTTGATAATATAACATCAAAGGTGTTTAAGACACAGGGAGAGCCCCCCATAAGTAAACAGAAAGGCCCAAAGAGAACACCCACCCCCACCCCCCTGCCTTTGGCATGGATAGTCTGTGTATGTATACATGTGGCTGTTAGTTAGTCCAATGGGTGTCATTCACTGTGATTGTTTACTGCAAGTCTTTACTGTTATCTATTGATTATTTCATGTCCAAATCAAAGCTGAAAAATGCTTTAAAGCAGATTAAATGTTCAGTTAATATTGAAATTTGGTAATTTAAAAAAAAATTAAAATTCTACAAAAAAATGAAGTTGTAATTTGAAATTGAAAAACTTTTTTGTATAGGTACATGTAGGAATTATTCAAGTTTATATACCAATTTACAGAACTGAAATATCTTAATAATTGCAAAATCTGTTTCATTTTCCTGACACTTGGAAAAAGAAACATGCACACAGACTTGCTTTTATTTGTTTTTCTGAAAATTTAGAATTTTCAAGTGATCTGGACTGTTCCCATCTCTGTCATAATAGTTAATGTGTAAATGTAGAGCACATAAGTTCACAACCTTATTTTATTAATAATAATAGGCAGTACTGTTTAAATTCAAATGTGTGTTATGGTCATTTAGGGTTCAGTGACTGCATGTAAGATTTGAAAATTTAATTAAGTTTTTATTGATTTGAGGGTATTAGCTATTGTACACTGATGTATACAACATTGTCCGACTACCACCACGTGGAGGTTCCCTCATTAGGTAGTCATATATTTTGTTGTTGTTGTTGCTGTTGTTGTTACGTTATTTTGGGTTTTTTTTTCTGATTGTTAACATGTCTCTAATAAATTTGTTGTCACCTCTTCTTCTCAATACAGGTGGTCCTGAGGCCGGTTGTCTCCCCTACATAGATGGATGTTGGGATCTAGCTGACCTCTCCTGTAGTCAGACTTCCGAGCGGTCCTGGACCTTTTCGCATGCTGCTTGTGCTGTTCTGCTAACAACAGCATACTTCTTTTCTTGACAGCAGGTTTGTATTGGTGCTGGCATTGACTCCAAAATATTCAGGTGTCCGAGAAGTAACCTGGCTCCTTTGGTGCTGACAGCCTGGCCACACAAAGCTGAAGGCAGGTACTTGTTTACAAGGGCTGGCTTTGGTCCGGGCTTATCCGTGTCTGCCTCTCTATATAGTTTATACAGTGGAGATCTGTACTGGCATTTATTACATCGGACAGCACAACTCCATCCCAGGGCCCTTTTCCGCTCGGTGTCCAGTTCAAACTCTGGTACCATGCATGCTGTAGTGTTAGGTTGTCCGGCATGAAGTCTGATGATGTCGTTGCACATTTTCACCATCAACACTACGTCTATGATCCGGTTTCCTTCTATCACAGGCTCGGAGTTGGATTCTTCAGCTGTAACAGTTGCTGGCCGTAGTATCCGTGTTGGACATGGTCTGTGTCCAGTATCTGTTGCTACCAGGGAAAGGCCATCAGGACTAGGCTTGGTGATCAGCTGAAATTCCTGGGTGGTCAGTCTTCTGGTCAGAGCTGGTCTCTCTTCTCTGGTGACAGGTACTTCAGGATCTTCATCTTTAAATGCCTGGCCCTTATTCTTTGGAACATTTGCAGGCTTGAAATAATTGTTCCTTCTCTTTCTGTCTCCCTTCATATTGGTAATGGTCAGTAGTGGTCAGTAGTGGTCAGCAGTGGTCAGTCAGAAGTAGTCAGATGTATTAAGAATACAAAAATCAAACTGAAGCTGACCATTTGATTGGTCATTGTGATATACACATCATTGCCTGTTTGATAATATAACATCAAAGGTGTTTAAGACACAGGGAGAGCCCCCCATAAGTAAACAGAAAGGCCCAAAGAGAACACCCACCCCCACCCCCCTGCCTTTGGCATGGATAGTCTGTGTATGTATACATGTGGCTGTTAGTTAGTCCAATGGGTGTCATTCACTGTGATTGTTTACTGCAAGTCTTTACTGTTATCTATTGATTATTTCATGTCCAAATCAAAGCTGAAAAATGCTTTAAAGCAGATTAAATGTTCAGTTAATATTGAAATTTGGTAATTTAAAAAAAAAATTAAAATTCTACAAAAAAATGAAGTTGTAATTTGAAATTGAAAAACTTTTTTGTATAGGTACATGTAGGAATTATTCAAGTTTATATACCAATTTACAGAACTGAAATATCTTAATAATTGCAAAATCTGTTTCATTTTTCCTGACACTTGGAAAAAGAAACATGCACACAGACTTGCTTTTATTTGTTTTTCTGAAAATTTAGAATTTTCAAGTGATCTGGACTGTTCCCATCTCTGTCATAATAGTTAATGTGTAAATGTAGAGCACATAAGTTCACAACCTTATTTTATTAATAATAATAGGCAGTACTGTTTAAATTCAAATGTGTGTTATGGTCATTTAGGGTTCAGTGACTGCATGTAAGATTTGAAAATTTAATTAAGTTTTTATTGATTTGAGGGTATTAGCTATTGTACACTGATGTATACAACATTGTCCGACTACCACCACGTGGAGGTTCCCTCATTAGGTAGTCATATATTTTGTTGTTGTTGTTGCTGTTGTTGTTACGTTATTTTGGGTTTTTTTTTCTGATTGTTAACATGTCTCTAATAAATTTGTTGTCACCTCTTCTTCTCAATACAGGTGGTCCTGAGGCCGGTTGTCTCCCCTACATAGATGGATGTTGGGATCTAGCTGACCTCTCCTGTAGTCAGACTTCCGAGCGGTCCTGGACCTTTTCGCATGCTGCTTGTGCTGTTCTGCTAACAACAGCATACTTCTTTTCTTGACAGCAGGTTTGTATTGGTGCTGGCATTGACTCCAAAATATTCAGGTGTCCGAGAAGTAACCTGGCTCCTTTGGTGCTGACAGCCTGGCCACACAAAGCTGAAGGCAGGTACTTGTTTACAAGGGCTGGCTTTGGTCCGGGCTTATCCGTGTCTGCCTCTCTATATAGTTTATACAGTGGAGATCTGTACTGGCATTTATTACATCGGACAGCACAACTCCATCCCAGGGCCCTTTTCCGCTCGGTGTCCAGTTCAAACTCTGGTACCATGCATGCTGTAGTGTTAGGTTGTCCGGCATGAAGTCTGATGATGTCGTTGCACATTTTCACCATCAACACTACGTCTATGATCCGGTTTCCTTCTATCACAGGCTCGGAGTTGGATTCTTCAGCTGTAACAGTTGCTGGCCGTAGTATCCGTGTTGGACATGGTCTGTGTCCAGTATCTGTTGCTACCAGGGAAAGGCCATCAGGACTAGGCTTGGTGATCAGCTGAAATTCCTGGGTGGTCAGTCTTCTGGTCAGAGCTGGTCTCTCTTCTCTGGTGACAGGTACTTCAGGATCTTCATCTTTAAATGCCTGGCCCTTATTCTTTGGAACATTTGCAGGCTTGAAATAATTGTTCCTTCTCTTTCTGTCTCCCTTCATATTGGTAATGGTCAGTAATGGTCAGTAGTGGTCAGCAGTGGTCAGTCAGAAGTAGTCAGATGTATTAAGAATACAAAAATCAAACTGAAGCTGACCATTTGATTGGTCATTGTGATATACACATCATTGCCTGTTTGATAATATAACATCAAAGGTGTTTAAGACACAGGGAGAGCCCCCCATAAGTAAACAGAAAGGCCCAAAGAGAACACCCACCCCCACCCCCTGCCTTTGGCATGGATAGTCTGTGTATGTATACATGTGGCTGTTAGTTAGTCCAATGGGTGTCATTCACTGTGATTGTTTACTGCAAGTCTTTACTGTTATCTATTGATTATTTCATGTCCAAATCAAAGCTGAAAAATGCTTTAAAGCAGATTAAATGTTCAGTTAATATTGAAATTTGGTAATTTAAAAAAAAAATTAAAATTCTACAAAAAAATGAAGTAATTTGAAATTGAAAAACTTTTTTGTATAGGTACATGTAGGAATTATTCAAGTTTATATACCAATTTACAGAACTGAAATATCTTAATAATTGCAAAATCTGTTTCATTTTTCCTGACACTTGGAAAAAGAAACATGCACACAGACTTGCTTTTATTTGTTTTTCTGAAAATTTAGAATTTTCAAGTGATCTGGACTGTTCCCATCTCTGTCATAATAGTTAATGTGTAAATGTAGAGCACATAAGTTCACAACCTTATTTTTTTATTAATAATAATAGGCAGTACTGTTTAAATTCAAATGTGTGTTATGGTCATTTAGGGTTCAGTGACTGCATGTAAGATTTGAAAATTTAATTAAGTTTTTATTGATTTGAGGGTATTAGCTATTGTACACTGATGTATACAACATTGTCCGACTACCACCACGTGGAGGTTCCCTCATTAGGTAGTCATATATTTTGTTGTTGTTGTTGCTGTTGTTGTTACGTTATTTTGGGTTTTTTTTCTGATTGTTAACATGTCTCTAATAAATTTGTTGTCACCTCTTCTCAATACAGGTGGTCCTGAGGCCGGTGTTCTCCCCTACATAGATGGATGTTGGGATCTAGCTGACCTCTCCTGTAGTCAGACTTCCGAGCGGTCCTGGACCTTTTCGCATGCTGCTTGTGCTGTTCTGCTAACAACAGCATACTTCTTTTCTTGACAGCAGGTTTGTATTGGTGCTGGCATTGACTCCAAAATATTCAGGTGTCCGAGAAGTAACCTGGCTCCTTTGGTGCTGACAGCCTGGCCACACAAAGCTGAAGGCAGGTACTTGTTTACAAGGGCTGGCTTTGGTCCGGGCTTATCCGTGTCTGCCTCTCTATATAGTTTATACAGTGGAGATCTGTACTGGCATTTATTACATCGGACAGCACAACTCCATCCCAGGGCCCTTTTCCGCTCGGTGTCCAGTTCAAACTCTGGTACCATGCATGCTGTAGTGTTAGGTTGTCCGGCATGAAGTCTGATGATGTCGTTGCACATTTTCACCATCAACACTACGTCTATGATCCGGTTTCCTTCTATCACAGGCTCGGAGTTGGATTCTTCAGCTGTAACAGTTGCTGGCCGTAGTATCCATGTTGGACATGGTCTGTGTCCAGTATCTGTTGCTACCAGGGAAAGGCCATCAGGACTAGGCTTGGTGATCAGCTGAAATTCCTGGGTGGTCAGTCTTCTGGTCAGAGCTGGTCTCTCTTCTCTGGTGACAGGTACTTCAGGATCTTCATCTTTAAATGCCTGGCCCTTATTCTTTGGAACATTTTCAGGCTTGAAATAATTGTTCCTTCTCTTTCTGTCTCCCTTCATATTGGTAATGGTCAGTAATGGTCAGTAGTGGTCAGCAGTGGTCAGTCAGAAGTAGTCAGATGTATTAAGAATACAAAAATCAAACTGAAGCTGACCATTTGATTGGTCATTGTGATATACACATCATTGCCTGTTTGATAATATAACATCAAAGGTGTTTAAGACACAGGGAGAGCCCCCCATAAGTAAACAGAAAGGCCCAAAGAGAACACCCACCCCCACCCCCCAGCCTTTGGCATGGATAGTCTGTGTTTGTATAAATGTGGCTGTTAGTTAGTCCAATGGGTGTCATTCACTGTGATTGTTTACTGCAAGTCTTTACTGTTATCTATTGATTATTTCATGTCCAAATCAAAGCTGAAAAATGCTTTAAAGCAGATTAAATGTTCAGTTAATATTGAAATTTGGTAATTTAAAAAAAAAATTAAAATTCTACAAAAAAATGAAGTTGTAATTTGAAATTGAAAAACTTTTTTGTATAGGTACATGTAGGAATTATTCAAGTTTATATACCAATTTACAGAACTGAAATATCTTAATAATTGCAAAATCTGTTTCATTTTTCCTGACACTTGGAAAAAGAAACATGCACACAGACTTGCTTTTATTTGTTTTTCTGAAAATTTAGAATTTTCAATTGATCTGGACTGTTCCCATCTCTGTCATAATAGTTATTGTGTAAATGTAGAGCACATAAGTTCACAACCTTATTTCATTAATAATAATAGGCAGTACTGTTTAAATTCAAATGTGTGTTATGGTCATTTAGGGTTCAGTGACTGCATGTAAGATTTGAAAATTTAATGAAGTTTTTATTGATTTGAGGGTATTAGCTATTGTACACTGATGTATACAACATTGTCCGACTACCACCACGTGGAGGTTCCCTCATTAGGTAGTCATATATTTTGTTGTTGTTGTTGCTGTTGTTGTTACGTTATTTTGGGTTTTTTTTTCTGATTGTTAACATGTCTCTAATAAATTTGTTGTCACCTCTTCTCAATACAGGTGGTCCTGAGGCCGGTGTTCTCCCCTACATAGATGGATGTTGGGATCTAGCTGACCTCTCCTGTAGTCAGACTTCCGAGCGGTCCTGGATCTTTTCGCATGCTGCTTGTGCTGTTCTGCTAACAACAGCATACTTCTTTTCTTGACAGCAGGTTTGTATTGGTGCTGGCATTGACTCCCAAAATATTCAGGTGTCCGAGAAGTAACCTGGCTCCTTTGGTGCTGACAGCCTGGCCACACAAAGCTGAAGGCAGGTACTTGTTTACAAGGGCTGGCTTTGGTCCGGGCTTATCCGTGTCTGCCTCTCTATATAGTTTATACAGTGGAGATCTGTACTGGCATTTATTACATCGGACAGCACAACTCCATCCCAGGGCCCTTTTCCGCTCGGTGTCCAGTTCAAACTCTGGTACCATGCATGCTGTAGTGTTAGGTTGTCCGGCATGAAGTCTGATGATGTCGTTGCACATTTTCACCATCAACACTACGTCTATGATCCGGTTTCCTTCTATCACAGGCTCGGAGTTGGATTCTTCAGCTGTAACAGTTGCTGGCCGTAGTATCCATGTTGGACATGGTCTGTGTCCAGTATCTGTTGCTACCAGGGAAAGGCCATCAGGACTAGGCTTGGTGATCAGCTGAAATTCCTGGGTGGTCAGTCTTCTGGTCAGAGCTGGTCTCTCTTCTCTGGTGACAGGTACTTCAGGATCTTCATCTTTAAATGCCTGGCCCTTATTCTTTGGAACATTTTCAGGCTTGAAATAATTGTTCCTTCTCTTTCTGTCTCCCTTCATATTGGTAATGGTCAGTAATGGTCAGTAGTGGTCAGCAGTGGTCAGTCAGAAGTAGTCAGATGTATTAAGAATACAAAAATCAAACTGAAGCTGACCATTTGATTGGTCATTGTGATATACACATCATTGCCTGTTTGATAATATAACATCAAAGGTGTTTAAGACACAGGGAGAGCCCCCCATAAGTAAACAGAAAGGCCCAAAGAGAACACCCACCCCCACCCCCCAGCCTTTGGCATGGATAGTCTGTGTTTGTATAAATGTGGCTGTTAGTTAGTCCAATGGGTGTCATTCACTGTGATTGTTTACTGCAAGTCTTTACTGTTATCTATTGATTATTTCATGTCCAAATCAAAGCTGAAAAATGCTTTAAAGCAGATTAAATGTTCAGTTAATATTGAAATTTGGTAATTTAAAAAAAAAATTAAAATTCTACAAAAAAAATGAAGTTGTAATTTGAAATTGAAAAACTTTTTTGTATAGGTACATGTAGGAATTATTCAAGTTTATATACCAATTTACAGAACTGAAATATCTTAATAATTGCAAAATCTGTTTCATTTTTCCTGACACTTGGAAAAAGAAACATGCACACAGACTTGCTTTTATTTGTTTTTCTGAAAATTTAGAATTTTCAATTGATCTGGACTGTTCCCATCTCTGTCATAATAGTTATTGTGTAAATGTAGAGCACATAAGTTCACAACCTTATTTCATTAATAATAATAGGCAGTACTGTTTAAATTCAAATGTGTGTTATGGTCATTTAGGGTTCAGTGACTGCATGTAAGATTTGAAAATTTAATGAAGTTTTTATTGATTTGAGGGTATTAGCTATTGTACACTGATGTATACAACATTGTCCGACTACCACCACGTGGAGGTTCCCTCATTAGGTAGTCATATATTTTGTTGTTGTTGTTGCTGTTGTTGTTACGTTATTTTGGGTTTTTTTTTCTGATTGTTAACATGTCTCTAATAAATTTGTTGTCACCTCTTCTCAATACAGGTGGTCCTGAGGCCGGTGTTCTCCCCTACATAGATGGATGTTGGGATCTAGCTGACCTCTCCTGTAGTCAGACTTCCGAGCGGTCCTGGATCTTTTGGCATGCTGCTTGTGCTGTTCTGCTAACAACAGCATACTTGTTTTCTTGACAGCAGGTTTGTATTGGTGCTGGCATTGACTCCCAAAATATTCAGGTGTCCGAGAAGTAACCTGGCTCCTTTGGTGCTGACAGCCTGGCCACACAAAGCTGAAGGCAGGTACTTGTTTACAAGGGCTGGCTTTGGTCCGGGCTTATCCGTGTCTGCCTCTCTATATAGTTTATACAGTGGAGATCTGTACTGGCATTTATTACATCGGACAGCACAACTCCATCCCAGGGCCCTTTTCCGCTCGGTGTCCAGTTCAAACTCTGGTACCATGCATGCTGTAGTGTTAGGTTGTCCGGCATGAAGTCTGATGATGTCGTTGCACATTTTCACCATCAACACTACGTCTATGATCCGGTTTCCTTCTATCACAGGCTCGGAGTTGGATTCTTCAGCTGTAACAGTTGCTGGCCGTAGTATCCATGTTGGACATGGTCTGTGTCCAGTATCTGTTGCTACCAGGGAAAGGCCATCAGGACTAGGCTTGGTGATCAGCTGAAATTCCTGGGTGGTCAGTCTTCTGGTCAGAGCTGGTCTCTCTTCTCTGGTGACAGGTACTTCAGGATCTTCATCTTTAAATGCCTGGCCCTTATTCTTTGGAACATTTTCAGGCTTGAAATAATCGTTCCTTCTCTTTCTGTCTCCCTTCATATTGGTAATGGTCAGTAATGGTCAGTAGTGGTCAGCAGTGGTCAGTCAGAAGTAGTCAGATGTATTAAGAATACAAAAATCAAACTGAAGCTGACCATTTGATTGGTCATTGTGATATACACATCATTGCCTGTTTGATAATATAACATCAAAGGTGTTTAAGACACAGGGAGAGCCCCCCATAAGTAAACAGAAAGGCCCAAAGAGAACACCCACCCCCACCCCCCTGCCTTTGGCATGGATAGTCTGTGTTTGTATAAATGTGGCTGTTAGTTAGTCCAATGGGTGTCATTCACTGTGATTGTTTACTGCAAGTCTTTACTGTTATCTATTGATTATTTCATGTCCAAATCAAAGCTGAAAAATGCTTTAAAGCAGATTAAATGTTCAGTTAATATTGAAATTTGGTAATTTAAAAAAAAAATTAAAATTCTACAAAAAAATGAAGTTGTAATTTGAAATTGAAAAACTTTTTTGTATAGGTACATGTAGGAATTATTCAAGTTTATATACCAATTTACAGAACTGAAATATCTTAATAATTGCAAAATCTGTTTCATTTTTCCTGACACTTGGAAAAAGAAACATGCACACAGACTTGCTTTTATTTGTTTTTCTGAAAATTTAGAATTTTCAATTGATCTGGACTGTTCCCATCTCTGTCATAATAGTTATTGTGTAAATGTAGAGCACATAAGTTCACAACCTTATTTCATTAATAATAATAGGCAGTACTGTTTAAATTCAAATGTGTGTTATGGTCATTTAGGGTTCAGTGACTGCATGTAAGATTTGAAAATTTAATGAAGTTTTTATTGATTTGAGGGTATTAGCTATTGTACACTGATGTATACAACATTGTCCGACTACCACCACGTGGAGGTTCCCTCATTAGGTAGTCATATATTTTGTTGTTGTTGTTGCTGTTGTTGTTACGTTATTTTGGTTTTTTTTTTCTGATTGTTAACATGTCTCTAATAAATTTGTTGTCACCTCTTCTCAATACAGGTGGTCCTGAGGCCGGTGTTCTCCCCTACATAGATGGATGTTGGGATCTAGCTGACCTCTCCTGTAGTCAGACTTCCGAGCAGTCCTGGATCTTTTGGCATGCTGCTTGTGCTGTTCTGCTAACAACAGCATACTTGTTTTCTTGACAGCAGGTTTGTATTGGTGCTGGCATTGACTCCCAAAATATTCAGGTGTCCGAGAAGTAACCTGGCTCCTTTGGTGCTGACAGCCTGGCCACACAAAGCTGAAGGCAGGTACTTGTTTACAAGGGCTGGCTTTGGTCCGGGCTTATCCGTGTCTGCCTCTCTATATAGTTTATACAGTGGAGATCTGTACTGGCATTTATTACATCGGACAGCACAACTCCATCCCAGGGCCCTTTTCCGCTCGGTGTCCAGTTCAAACTCTGGTACCATGCATGCTGTAGTGTTAGGTTGTCCGGCATGAAGTCTGATGATGTCGTTGCACATTTTCACCATCAACACTACGTCTATGATCCGGTTTCCTTCTATCACAGGCTCGGAGATGGAATCTTCAGCTGTAACAGTTGCTGGCCGTAGTATCCATGTTGGACATGGTCTGTGTCCAGTATCTGTTGCTACCAGGGAAAGGCCATCAGGACTAGGCTTGGTGATCAGCTGAAATTCCTGGGTGGTCAGTCTTCTGGTCAGAGCTGGTCTCTCTTCTCTGGTGACAGGTACTTCAGGATCTTCATCTTTAAATGCCTGGCCCTTATTCTTTGGAACATTTTCAGGCTTGAAATAATCGTTCCTTCTCTTTCTGTCTCCCTTCATATTGGTAATGGTCAGTAATGGTCAGTAGTGGTCAGTAGTGGTCAGCAGTGGTCAGTCAGAAGTAGTCAGATGTATTAAGAATACAAAAATCAAACTGAAGCTGACCATTTGATTGGTCATTGTGATATACACATCATTGCCTGTTTGATAATATAACATCAAAGGTGTTTAAGACACAGGGAGAGCCCCCCATAAGTAAACAGAAAGGCCCAAAGAGAACACCCACCCCCACCCCCCTGCCTGTGGCATGGATAGTCTGTGTTTGTATAAATGTGGCTGTTAGTTAGTCCAATGGGTGTCATTCACTGTGATTGTTTACTGCAAGTCTTTACTGTTATCTATTGATTATTTCATGTCCAAATCAAAGCTGAAAAATGCTTTAAAGCAGATTAAATGTTCAGTTAATATTGAAATTTGGTAATTTAAAAAAAAAATTAAAATTCTACAAAAAAATGAAGTTGTAATTTGAAATTGAAAAACTTTTTTGTATAGGTACATGTAGGAATTATTCAAGTTTATATACCAATTTACAGAACTGAAATATCTTAATAATTGCAAAATCTGTTTCATTTTTCCTGACACTTGGAAAAAGAAACATGCACACAGACTTGCTTTTATTTGTTTTTCTGAAAATTTAGAATTTTCAATTGATCTGGACTGTTCCCATCTCTGTCATAATAGTTATTGTGTAAATGTAGAGCACATAAGTTCACAACCTTATTTCATTAATAATAATAGGCAGTACTGTTTAAATTCAAATGTGTGTTATGGTCATTTAGGGTTCAGTGACTGCATGTAAGATTTGAAAATTTAATGAAGTTTTTATTGATTTGAGGGTATTAGCTATTGTACACTGATGTATACAACATTGTCCGACTACCACCACGTGGAGGTTCCCTCATTAGGTAGTCATATATTTTGTTGTTGTTGTTGCTGTTGTTGTTACGTTATTTTGGGTTTTTTTTTTCTGATTGTTAACATGTCTCTAATAAATTTGTTGTCACCTCTTCTCAATACAGGTGGTCCTGAGGCCGGTGTTCTCCCCTACATAGATGGATGTTGGGATCTAGCTGACCTCTCCTGTAGTCAGACTTCCGAGCGGTCCTGGATCTTTTCGCATGCTGCTTGTGCTGTTCTGCTAACAACAGCATACTTGTTTTCTTGACAGCAGGTTTGTATTGGTGCTGGCATTGACTCCAAAATATTCAGGTGTCCGAGAAGTAACCTGGCTCCTTTGGTGCTGACAGCCTGGCCACACAAAGCTGAAGGCAGGTACTTGTTTACAAGGGCTGGCTTTGGTCCGGGCTTATCCGTGTCTGCCTCTCTATATAGTTTATACAGTGGAGATCTGTACTGGCATTTATTACATCGGACAGCACAACTCCATCCCAGGGCCCTTTTCCGCTCGGTGTCCAGTTCAAACTCTGGTACCATGCATGCTGTAGTGTTAGGTTGTCCGGCATGAAGTCTGATGATGTCGTTGCACATTTTCACCATCAACACTACGTCTATGATCCGGTTTCCTTCTATCACAGGCTCGGAGTTGGATTCTTCAGCTGTAACAGTTGCTGGCCGTAGTATCCATGTTGGACATGGTCTGTGTCCAGTATCTGTTGCTACCAGGGAAAGGCCATCAGGACTAGGCTTGGTGATCAGCTGAAATTCCTGGGTGGTCAGTCTTCTGGTCAGAGCTGGTCTCTCTTCTCTGGTGACAGGTACTTCAGGATCTTCATCTTTAAATGCCTGGCCCTTATTCTTTGGAACATTTTCAGGCTCGAAATAATTGTTCCTTCTCTTTCTGTCTCCCTTCATATTGGTAATGGTCAGTAGTGGTCAGTAGTGGTCAGCAGTGGTCAGTCAGAAGTAGTCAGATGTATTAAGAATACAAAAATCAAACTGAAGCTGACCATTTGATTGGTCATTGTGATATACACATCATTGCCTGTTTGATAATATAACATCAAAGGTGTTTAAGACACAGGGAGAGCCCCCCCATAAGTAAACAGAAAGGCCCAAAGAGAACACCCACCCCCACCCCCCTGCCTTTGGCATGGATAGTCTGTGTATGTATACATGTGGCTGTTAGTTAGTCCAATGGGTGTCATTCACTGTGATTGTTTACTGCAAGTCTTTACTGTTATCTATTGATTATTTCATGTCCAAATCAAAGCTGAAAAATGCTTTAAAGCAGATTAAATGTTCAGTTAATATTGAAATTTGGTAATTTAAAAAAAAAATTAAAATTCTACAAAAAAATGAAGTTGTAATTTGAAATTGAAAAACTTTTTTGTATAGGTACATGTAGGAATTATTCAAGTTTATATACCAATTTACAGAACTGAAATATCTTAATAATTGCAAAATCTGTTTCATTTTTCCTGACACTTGGAAAAAGAAACATGCACACAGACTTGCTTTTATTTGTTTTTCTGAAAATTTAGAATTTTCAAGTGATCTGGACTGTTCCCATCTCTGTCATAATAGTTAATGTGTAAATGTAGAGCACATAAGTTCACAACCTTATTTATTTTATTAATAATAATAGGCAGTACTGTTTAAATTCAAATGTGTGTTATGGTCATTTAGGGTTCAGTGACTGCATGTAAGATTTGAAAATTTAATGAAGTTTTTATTGATTTGAGGGTATTAGCTATTGTACACTGATGTATACAACATTGTCCGACTACCACCACGTGGAGGTTCCCTCATTAGGTAGTCATATATTTTGTTGTTGTTGTTGCTGTTGTTGTTACGTTATTTTGGGTTTTTTTTTCTGATTGTTAACATGTCTCTAATAAATTTGTTGTCACCTCTTCTCAATACAGGTGGTCCTGAGGCCGCTTGTCTCCCCTACATAGATGGATGTTGGGATCTAGCTGACCTCTCCTGTAGTCAGACTTCCGAGCGGTCCTGGATCTTTTCGCATGCTGCTTGTGCTGTTCTGCTAACAACAGCATACTTGTTTTCTTGACAGCAGGTTTGTATTGGTGCTGGCATTGACTCCAAAATATTCAGGTGTCCGAGAAGTAACCTGGCTCCTTTGGTGCTGACAGCCTGGCCACACAAAGCTGAAGGCAGGTACTTGTTTACAAGGGCTGGCTTTGGTCCGGGCTTATCCGTGTCTGCCTCTCTATATAGTTTATACAGTGGAGATCTGTACTGGCATTTATTACATCGGACAGCACAACTCCATCCCAGGGCCCTTTTCCGCTCGGTGTCCAGTTCAAACTCTGGTACCATGCATGCTGTAGTGTTAGGTTGTCCGGCATGAAGTCTGATGATGTCGTTGCACATTTTCACCATCAACACTATGTCTATGATCCGGTTTCCTTCTATCACAGGCTCGGAATTGGATTCTTCAGCTGTAACAGTTGCTGGCCGTAGTATCCGTGTTGGACATGGTCTGTGTCCAGTATCTGTTGCTACCAGGGAAAGGCCATCAGGACTAGGCTTGGTGATCAGCTGAAATTCCTGGGTGGTCAGTCTTCTGGTCAGAGCTGGTCTCTCTTCTCTGGTGACAGGTACTTCAGGATCTTCATCTTTAAATGCCTGGCCCTTATTCTTTGGAACATTTGCAGGCTTGAAATAATTGTTCCTTCTCTTTCTGTCTCCCTTCATATTGGTAATGGTCAGTAATGGTCAGTAGTGGTCAGCAGTGGTCAGTCAGAAGTAGTCAGATGTATTAAGAATACAAAAATCAAACTGAAGCTGACCATTTGATTGGTCATTGTGATATACACATCATTGCCTGTTTGATAATATAACATCAAAGGTGTTTAAGACACAGGGAGAGCCCCCCATAAGTAAACAGAAAGGCCCAAAGAGAACACCCACCCCCCACCCCCTGCCTTTGGCATGGATAGTCTGTGTATGTATACATGTGGCTGTTAGTTAGTCCAATGGGTGTCATTCACTGTGATTGTTTACTGCAAGTCTTTACTGTTATCTATTGATTATTTCATGTCCAAATCAAAGCTGAAAAATGCTTTAAAGCAGATTAAATGTTCAGTTAATATTGAAATTTGGTAATTTAAAAAAAAAATTAAAATTCTACAAAAAAATGAAGTTGTAATTTGAAATTGAAAAACTTTTTTGTATAGGTACATGTAGGAATTATTCAAGTTTATATACCAATTTACAGAACTGAAATATCTTAATAATTGCAAAATCTGTTTCATTTTTCCTGACACTTGGTGTCTGTGATATGTAGAGCAAAGTGTATGTATTCAAATGTGTGTTATGGTCATTGAGGGTTCAGTGACTGCATGTAAGATTTGAAAATTTAATTAAGTTTTTATTGATTTGAGGGTATTAGCTATTGTACACTGATGTATACAACATTGTCCGACTACCACAACGTGGAGGTTCCCTCATTAGGTAGTCATATATTTTGTTGTTGTTGTTGCTGTTGTTGTAACGTTATTTTGGGGTATTTTTTCTGATTGTTAACATGTCTCTAATAAATTTGTTGTCTGATGATGTCGTTGCACATTTTCACCATCAACACTACTTTAAGCAGATTAAATGATTAAAAAGAAATTAAAATTCTACAAAAAAATGAAGTTGTAATTTGAAATTAAAAAACTTTTTTGTATAGGTATATGTAGGAATTATTCAAGTTTATATAGCAATTTACAGAACTGAAATATCTTAATTATTGCAAAATCTGTTTCATTTTTCCTGACACTTGGTGTCTGTGATATGTAGAGCAAAGTGTATGTAAAACCGAGTTAAAATCTCAGTCTGAGAGGGGATTTTCAATTCTTCATAACTCCTGTTTTATTTGGCCTACACTGATTCTGTTTATGCCAAAATGTTTGAAATAGCTCAGTGTTGATGAAAAATATTTTTTTTTTAATTTAAAAAAAAAAAATTTTAGTATCCTTTAATGACATGGCTAAAATTTTTTTCCTATAACTTTCATGGAAGCAAGTTACTAAAATTTCCTTTAGGGGAGGCAAAAAAAAACTTGTAGAATTCTGCTGTTAAACTGTCATTGCCTGCTGATTTACTGAGTTTCATATTTTTTATTGCCTCTTCAACTTCATCTGAAGTTATAGCCTCGTCACAGGATAGACATTCTTGCTGTTTTTCAAATTCTGTATTCTCAATATAGTTCAAAATATCTGCGGGGTCTGTGTTCTTTACTTTCTTGTAAAGATTTTCATAAAACTGTCTTAGTCTATTTAAAATGTCTTGGTTTGGTCAGCATAACTTCATCTTCACTGTTAATTTTGTTATTAATTTTTGTCTTCGAGTTTTTTTCGCCTTTTTCCAACCAATTAACTTTTGATCTGATTTGCGCACCATATGCCTTTTTTATTACAGATTTATATAGATTTTCTTTATAATGACTATTCTTGTATGCTTCGTTGTTTAGTAGGCTCTTTCAAATATCCTGGGCTTCTTGCAGGATTAGAGATATCTAAAATTAATGAAACAGCAAGATATTTTATCATAGGACAGATATCTGTTTTTAATTAATTTGGGAGTTATTTCCCTTGATATCAAAAAGTAGTCAATTTTACTTGCTTCTCTTTTGTTATTTTTTCTTCAAGTAAATTGTTCTTTTGTAGGATTTTTTAATCTCCACATGTCAAATAATTTAAGTTCTCTTTTTGATATATTAAGACCAGTAACACATTTCTGTATTCTATTCACAGCCCCCTCCAATTATTATCATGCCCTGTTAAAACTTTTCTATTTTGTTTTTAATTTTGTTTTAAAAAAAATGTTTTGCTGTTTTTCATATGGGGCATATATGTTGATAATTGTAAATTTGTTTTCATGTATTTGTAAATTTACCATAATACATATTTATTGTCATGATTCAAGCTATTTTTAGTAATATAGATACTCCTCTGGTCTCTGACTGGTACCGAAGTTATGAAATGTGTCTCTTGTATACATATTAGCTTTTTGTTCCTTAGTCCATGCATAAAATCGGTTTCTTTTGTTTTTCTCTTGAGACCTTGGGTGTTTAGCGTTATATAGTGCAATTTGTATTTTATTTTGAATTTTTGAATATTTTGAAAATATTATCTTTTTAACTGATTAATAATTTTATGGGTTTTATCCTGTAATATACAGGTATTTTGTATCATTATACATACATATTTAATATTTTGATATTGAGATTATGATTGTCATATGTAACATTTTGTTGCATGTGTTGTTTTCATTATGTTTGTACATTATACATTGTATGACACAATTAACATGGTGTTGTTTTCGTTGATATATGTACAATGTAAATGCATGTATACTGTTTATGTAGTTAATATGGCATACATTCTGTATAGAATATATTTCGTGATTCATACATATATTACCATGTTGGATTGTTTTAGTGAAATTTTCTACATTGTAAATAAACATATTTCTAACTTAATTTCTACTTTCTCTGTTATATATTTACTGTGATTGTATTTTCTCATGGATACTGTATTTGTAGATCTGGAAGGGAAAAAGGATACAAATCCCAAAAGTTATTTTTCATTGATCTACATTACATTTACACCTTGTTATTTACTTTATCGTCCTTTGGTTTTTTCTTTGCTTTTCCTCCAGCCTCCAGCATTTCTGTCAAGAGTTGGTGGTGTACGCACCTCTTCGGCCATTTGTCTTGATTTACGAGACATCGGAGTTCCTTGGTTTAGAAACTTGTCGAGGGTGGTCATGGTGCTGGTTTTAGTGCCTCTCTTAAGTGTCTTTTTTGTGAGTCTTTTCTTTTTCTTAAATGACTGTTCACTGCCAGATGGTGTCTTTACAAGACGTTCTTTTTGTTCAGCAACTAAAGTGATGGGTTCAGTTTCTGTTTTATGGTCAGTGATCATGGCATTCTCATCACCCGAATTTTCATCTGAACTTGAAGGGTCATGTTCTGATTAAGTCACTTTGTTTAGGGATACTGACTGTTCTGGCCACCCTTGTTTACATTCTGAAACTAGAAATCTACAGGAACAGTCACTCTGGGTTTGCTCCATATACCAGTCTACAGTCATTGAGATAATGATTAAATTTATTATTTACAAAATAAGAACAAAAACATGAACTAATATCACATGATTTATCTGGTATAAAATACATGTAATAAAAAGTAACATCAAATGTGTTTACAAACAAAAAGCCAAAATTACCATATGGTTTCTAAATGCTCATCTGCAATGCAGTGTAAAAAGGAAAAGCTGAAACAGTATATATATATATATTGGCTCAAATTTGATAGCATCCCAGTATGCCACAGACAAAACATCATGGGTCTTCAGATTTTCAAAATGTTACTTGGAAATTTACACAATTTGACCTAAATCATCTAAAAAGCAATTGAAGGTCATTTATTTGTGGTAACAAACATGAAATGACTCCATTACAGCTTGCTATGTGCAAAAAGACTTGAATCGAGTATCTTTGTGTTATTGAAGATGAATAAAGATCTCAAAACTGACACAGACAGATGGATGCCACAACACAATATAGATTCATTTGTCCTTCAGGAATCAGCCAAACTAAGTCACAAAATTAATGTAACTAGAATACTGAAGCAAGAACTGTTCATGAACACTTCATAATTCTGTTGTTTTTTTAAAGTCAATGTTCATTCTTTATCAAAAACGTCTTCGGAACATCCCACTATATCATATCACAAATCCGGGTTATGAAACAGGCCAAGATAAGATTTACTTCAGTCTACTTTTCTGATGCTTTCCGAACTGAGACGTTGGGGGATGTGGTACTGGAGCAATGGTCTTCGCAACCCGTCTGGGGTCCTTTGGTGCCATAGTTGGTCCTCCCTTCATCCTAACTCGATCTGCCAAACGATGCTCCACTACAGATTCTTAAAGTCCTTCGACATGAGTGTACGACTTCTCTTCCATGACGGCATGTACAGCCCACCTGCCAAACTTTGTTGAAATTTCTCTGGTACCTGCAAATAGATTGTAATACCGTTGGTTGGTAATGTTAAATCTAGAAGTTCAGAGATGAACTGTTTTTTCTCTATTATTCTAGTACTTCAGTCTTTTAAACTCAGTGCTCATTATCAAGACAAGAACTAGAAATGTTTTGGTGATTATGTCTCCCTTTCCAACAAAAATATATATCATTTGACCTTTGAGCTCAAGGTCAAGGTTTATAGTGAACTTTTCTAAAGCACTGCACATCGTCAGATGAGGCAACTACACAAAGTTTGATGTGAAGATATTCTTTACAGTTTAGGAATCCTTTGGCAAAAACACAATATTCTTTATCTTCGAGGTCAAGGTCACAGTGACATTTTCGTCTTGTGGTGTAACTGCACATCAAGTTTTATGAAAGATTTCTTTTTACTTTTTGTGAGATATACCCTGGACAAATTATTTGAAGAACCAACGTACCTCTATTTTGGTAAAAATGTACCTGACCGACCAGCTAGCTTCCACCGAGGTCGGCCTCATGTACAGCTGAAATTGAGGATGATGATGGATTGATTAAGGATGATGATGATGATGGATTGATTGAGGATGATGATAATGATGATGATTATGATGATGGATGGATTGAGGATAATGGATTGATTGAGGAGGATGATGATGATGGATTGATTGATGATGATGATGATGATGATGATGATGATGATGGTGGTGGTGATGATGATGGTGGTGGTGGATGGTGGTGGATTTATTGATTGATTAATGGATGATTGATTGAGGATGATTGATGATGATGATGATGATGATGATGATGATGATGATGATGATGTTAGATTGATTGAGGATGATGATGTGTGAATGTTGGTACGTGTCCCATGTCTTGTTATTCTTATGCATCATTCAAAAATTTTGAAACAAATAAAAAGGATGATTCATAATTGTTCCTAAAATTCAACATATTGCATGAGGATGTCAGCCAGCCTACTAACAATAATGAGTGTAAGCTGTTTCCAGTCCTTGCCACGTGGAGGCCTCCTCATTAAAGGACCACTACTTTAAGCTAGCAAAAAAAAGCAATATTAAAAAAATGAAAGTTTTATTCATCTAATCTATTCTAAAATAAATGATATTCTATTTTAATCTAAATATGAATTTAACAAATATTTCAGAACTTTTTTTTCATTTGTAAATTGGGTTCCTAATTTTTCTTTTACAGAAACCCGATTACAGTGCAGCATATGCCTTACTTGATGCGAGTTGAGTTTTTATCACATTTGCTGCCAAAATAATTCTGTAATTATCTATAGCATTGTAAGTATTATAAAGTTTTAAAGAGATAAAACATTTGCCATTATTTGACCTTTGACATTGTGGCATTGAGCAAGTTGAATTCAATCTATTTCACATCTTATGCAATGACGAAGACAAAAGATATCAGGTACTATTTTTGATTATTAATTTCGAAATTTTTACTACATGGCATGTTTTTTTAGTAGGAAACATGCATATCATTTCAGTTTCATGCAAACACAAACAAATACAGATCTTTTTATTAGGAGAGGCAAAATTATAGGCAAACTGCCATTACTTAATTTTAGTAAAAATGATTACATGCTTTACAATTTCTCTCAGAAATGATATAACCAGATTTTTTGTTTTATTACAAAGATTTTTCAGTTGCAAAACAATTTATCTTGGTTTGAAAGGGAGAATACAAAATGCATGTAAAAATGATTTGGAGTGTCAACAAGAATTCCTAACCTACCACTCACAACTATCATATACCTAACTAGCCTCTTCTAAATTCTAACTGCCAAGTGTGACAATCCCCACTGGATTATGTGTTTTAGGTCTGCCACCGGACATTTTATTTCACCTACAATAATTACAATCACATTAATTCAAACATTTCTGTAATTCTGTGTTACATTCAAATTACACCACATTTGTAATGTTTTAGTCTATACAAGGGGTATGTCATCAAGACATATTAATCTTTTCTTCAGTTGATTATGTCTCATTTTCAGTTACAAAAATATATATCATGTCCTGACCTTTTTTCAAATCTTACATGGTGTATGAAAATGATCTTTTGGTAAAGCATGCATCATTGTCTGAGGCATGAACTGGTTTGTTTGAAGATATTCTTTACAGTTTAGCAATCATTACAAAAACAGCTAATGGAATTGCTCTACGAGGTCAAGGTCATATAGTGAGGCCATTTCGTAGTGCACTGCACATTTCCGTCTGGTGATGTAACTGCACATCAACTTTTATGAAAAAATTCTTTTTTACTTTTTGGGATATACAATGGACAAATTATTATTTGAAGAACCTACAGGATGCCCTCTCTTGGTGTACCTGACTGACCATTTACACTTCCGCCGGACCTGCAAATATATAAGTCTGACAAGTGTGAATATATTTGATTAATTGATAATAACATCGTCTTACCAAAGATTGCGGTAAAACCGGCGATAACGGAACTCCACCATGGACGAAAAAATCGATCACCTGATTTGCAGGCCGCGTACTGTTGAAAACAAAGCTCCGATGCTTGTATCAACTTTAACACTGTTCGCAGGGGAAGAAAACACCATGTACAGAAAAAAGCTCAAATTCGGCGCAAACAAACACCATACCTTCTCTCGTCACAATCGAATTATGAACTCAGTCGATCTATCAGCCGAGTCGCACCGTATTCGACTGTTCCACAACCCCTCAAAGCAAGAAAATCCTGCCAAGCCACATACAAAAACATTCTATGAGTGTGTATGGAATAACGAGTTCTGCACTGAATGCGTGCCAACTGAAATTCCCACATGTTCGGAAAATATCTGTTTACGCCTCACGGACATTTACCTGCCGAAGGAACTTTCGATGTCGGAGAAGTACACAGTTTGAGCGGGCCCGATGAAAAAAAAACAACTTCATCCAGTCCTCCAATTGCTAGGGTTCTCAGTAGGGTCTGAATGTAGCCTTGTAAGAATCCAACACACGATATAGACTTCATTCCTACAACAGGTTTAGAACAGAGAATACCCACCAGTTTTGGTGAAATTGGTGATGCTCCACCACCATGGTGATTATTTCGACAAAAAATCTTTAAAAAAAATCACACACAAATGATTTTAGAAGATTTGCAACAAAACATTCACGCTATTTGACATTCATCGCGTTAAAATTGAACACCTTAATCAGGCCACCAATTATTCAATTAATCAAAACATACGTAAACTCGGTACAAATGTACCTCACTGCAACCTACAGTCACGATCCCCCCAATCCAACCATTGCAGCCAAGTGAGGTCTAGTACATCCACACTAGGTCAGCTCATTCAAGGATCCATCTGTAAAATATTTTTGATTGGTATTGAAATCAAAATTTTATAAAATGTTAAAAAATAAATCTAGTAGTTAATTTTACCTCTTCAGAGAAATGCAAGACCTTAGGGTCATGGAATTCACCCATATTCTCCTAAGTCAATGTCACATTGTGTATCTGATTTTTTTTCTCTTCAAATTAATTTTATCAAAACTATACAGGCATCACATTTCAAATAAAATTCCAACTTTCATTCATTTGATGCCATTATTACAATTTGTCAGAAACAGGGCTGCAAAAATTGGAAATCCAAATGCCAATTGAGCCTGTGTTCCTCATCTTCCATGTGCTGAAGCTGGTTTAATTTTTTTAAGCAACTGATCGATGTTTTCTCTTTAACAAGACGCCCCGGACCTAAACAGCCATGTGACCAATTTCAACAATGTCCACCAGTAATAAAAAATGAGCGAAGGGCCATAACTCTAGCTTAATCAAATCGATTCCATAATACCATGGCTGCAGATCCAGGTTTCATCAAAATATATTCATATTTTCAAGTTTTCATGGATATTTGTAGATTAACAATTGATTAAACAGCTGCAAATAGAGCGAAATTAAATCCTCTGCGAATATTACCAACTACACAATATATTAAAACCTCTTCCATCTAAACACAACAAAATTGTAATAAGTCATCTGTCTCAAATCCCTCTGGTCTTTATTTCTAGGGCGCAAAACATTAGATAACCAATCTGTTTACAATGTTCAGTACTTACATAAGGTATCAGTAATATTTTTTATGTACATGTAAAGCAATGAGACACATAGAAATACAGTCAGATAATTTCTGCATCATCCCAAGAAATAAATTACTTTTGTCATGTATATACCAATACATGTAATTAAGAATTAGAAAAGAAGCTCATTGGCCACCGACAAAAATGTATCAACCTGCTCTTACCGAGTTAGAAATAAGAAAATAATGTAAAAAGGTAAAATTAATTGCAACAAGCTCAAGTGTCACCAGTAAATTTGATATCTTATAGTTGACAAGAAAGTTAAGTATTTAACTTACCGGTGACACTTAAGCTTGTTGGAATTAATTTTATCTTTATATATTTCATTAATCACCTTGTATACCTTTGGTATCCATGCTGAAATGCAGTGCCCCACTGAAGAACCCACCTTCCATGAAACCAGAGACGTATATAACGTGTTATATATGTCTCTGATGAAACTGACGGATCTAAAATAAAAGAAAATAATGTGATATCCCAGATATGAAATCAATGTCAGGTACTTTTTATCTCATAACTAAGAAAAATTATATAATGGCAGATTTTAAAATAAAAATGTGGAAAATGAAATTAGTCGGGGCAGCCATTTTGTTGGATAATTTCATTTCATGATATGCAAAAGCTCCTGAATACCAGTTATATAAAGCAATGACTTGTTTTCAGATTCTCGTGTGTTCTGACAATGCACAGTAATATTCAAACCAAGAGTTTTCTTGTAAGAACAAGAACGAACATCTCCCCAGTTGAAAAGCTACAGTTCTTAAAAGATATTCCTGAAAAAGGACACCATTGATTCTAATTCTCATCGTCGTGAAGGTGTCAAATTATGAAATTTAAATGGTATAAATGGTATACATTCATAGGAACACTGACAAACAATTAAGCATCTAATTCTAAATGCTTAAAAATAAGGGAAAGCGTATTACATAAAGTTTACCATACATCAAATTATGAAATGGTGTCAAATTTCATGAAATTAAAATAAAATTATTATGAACAAGTTTCAGTGTGCTTTTTATGCATTTATAACAATTATTAATAGAATTAAATTTAATCAAACATAGTAAAGCACATTTTAAATTTTACATTGCATTACTTTTTTGAAATTCATTAAAATTCTTCAGAGTGTCTAGAAAATGATCAGATCAACAAATCAATATATCACTTTACTGCATATCTCGAATAGCTATCAAGTAATATAGATTTTCCCGCATGGTGTGTTTTGACTAATTCTGCTCTCAAATTAGGAAGAAAGGGAGGCAATTTGAAAAATTAAAACCTCAATAAGTCTTAAATTTACTTGAATAAAGTTGCAATTGAATTGAGAAGTTTGTTCTTCTGTGAATTTAGATAACTGAAAAGCAGATTGGTACTACATATATATAGTCTGATATTATGATGTCATAGTAATGGCTGATGTCATCAGTACTGTAATGTCATGAATTGCTAATGATGGCTTCACCAATGCACTCATTACCAGCAATTTTGCCTGTTTAAGGGCGATAACTCGTACTGCACCTTAAATCCCAATCGGGGTCAAGTCGGGATAATCATGTTACCTGTACATTCCATACATAAGACAGACTGTGATAAACATACTTGACCTTTTATTTCCTTTACAGAATAACAACAATAAATTATTATTATTATTGTATATATTTTATTTTTATTTCTGTCATATCAGGAAATATTTTATCATTGGTACAATGCTAACAATGTAGTTGACTGTAGAAATACATACATGAAAATAAATAGAGCTTTAAGGTGTCAATACAAAATGTACACATAAATCTAAGTTTATGTCGGTGGCGATTAAAAAGTGTAATAAATATAACGACACAGCAAAAAATTTCATTGTGATCCTGAAACCGTAGTGTTTATTTCAATATGACTCCGTTCATTCTCCAAGAACAAATCTATCAGTTTTTCTTTTTTTCGAAGTTTTGTTTTGATGCCTAAGTCTGCTAATTTAGCCTTAATTTCCGAAACAGACATTTCATTTGATTAGTCAGAAGTACTTTTTCCTGATTTCTCGGGGACGTTTGTTTTGCTTTGAATTTCTTCCAAACTTTTGGTTTTTTTCTTTCTTCTCCTGTCAAAAATATCCCTTTCCCAGTAATCAGCTTTTCTCATAACATCTGAGCAACCTTTGCATTTCGCTACACATTTCCATACGTTTTCGAACTTTTAGGGCATCTACAGTGGGGTCAACTTTGTTTTTTTTTTATGATAAATTCGTTTGATGTCATTTGTTTTTTCGACACTTTGTCCGCTAAATTTTTTTAATGACCCGAATTTTGACAAAATGGGGGACGTGGTACAGCAAACAATGCATATAGGGGATGATGTTTTCTGGTTGGTACCCATTTCTAACTCTGCTAAAAGCGAGGAAGGAGTCTGCCCATGCTTTGCATTTGCTAAAGGTGTAGTCAGCTGTCTTATTTTCACATTCTTTCGAACAAAGATAGCTCAACAGTTCCGAAAACCCACGCCAAATACAAATGGTTTGGTCCAGTGTATTGTTATGAACAACAAAGCAAAGTTTCTCTGGTATATGTTGAACAACCTTTTTCACATCCACCCCAGTTAGTGACGACCACTCTAATTCCCCTCTCCCGTATTTTGTTGACCATACATTAAAACTGACCCCACATGACCTTATTTGTGACACTAGAGAGTCTAAGTAGTCAGCTTTTTCGTTTTGTACTTTTGCAGCGTCATCTTTGTCCTTAACGTCATCTATAAGATTTTTAATAGGACGTCAAACACTCTCATAAGCAGATGGAGCTCATCGGGAATGATGTGATGTTCTATTTCTAGCAGCGGATGTTTTTTTACCCCGAACAGTTTTTTCGAAGATTTTGAATATATCTTGGTTTCTTCAATGGTCCGAAACATCGTTGCAGAATGGTAGCAATCACATGGTTTCGTTGTATCTCCCTGTTCAGATTTTGAAACTTTGCACCATGGACAGGCGTACTCACTGGTCGATGCCCCCAACCCTGTCAATAAGTTGATAAACTTCATATCGCTCCCAAAAAATAACTCTTAAATCATACCTTTTTTCATCAACAATAATTCCCTCTGAGTTCAACTCATTGATCTCCTGAAAAATTGGACCACACGTTGCTTTCAAATTATCGTACGTTTCATTGCAGTTTATGATTCCTACGGTTTTTTGATCTGAGGGACATGAAGTGTTTGGAAAGGAAAGTGACAAAATCAAAAAATGTGTGACCCGCCCGACTTTAGCTCCATCCCCTGAAAATTTTACAATCAACTTTGAATCCTTGTGTAAACCACGCTTAATGGCCTCTTCTATTTCTTGCTTAACGCTTACACGAGCACCAGGGATGTTGCCAGGAGTTCTGTAGATCTCTACTTCACCATTCATTATGTTTCTACAGGCTTTAATTTCATGTTTGCTAGGGAGATCTTCTGAAAGGAGACGTATCTCATGATAAGCCTCGTCACTAATGGCAAATCTGTCCAAAATATATACAAGCTTTCTAATGTTGTCTTTGTCGCCCAAACTAAGGGAGTCATAGCTAGGTTCTGTCTGATCAAAGTTTATTGAATATTGCTGACCTGTCAACGATCTAAATTTCAGGACAGACGGTGTCAGGCCAAATGACTCCGCAAACCAGAGAGCTTTTGAAGAACTGGTTTTGATAGTCTCTAGCTTTTTTTGTTTGTTTGTGGGGCTTTTAATTTCTTTTAATTTACCTATGTTTTTGATACTCTATGGTTTTCTAACAAACCAATCTGTTCTTTTAATTGGGAATTTTCTGATTCTTTGCTATCCAATCTTTTTGTGAGTTTTTCGCGTGATTCTACTTCATCTTGGAGTTAAACATCTACATTTAGTTTCTAACTGAACTTTATCTTTTTCAAATTTTGAGAGTGTGAAATTCAATGTTTTGAAATATTTCAGTTCAGATTGAAATATGGAAACTTTCACTTTCTTTTCATTGAATTTTTGCTTTAAGCTACCAGTCTTACAAGCTGTTTCGTACTGGCTGCATGTTTTATGCGCCAGTGAGTGTAACCTCTCTTCAAGTCTATTTGAATGCAGCTGAAAAGCACTAATCTGAGAATTCAAAATTATTAAATATGGTAATTCTTGGTTTCGCAATTTTTGATTTTGGGGTTCTCTGATGAAACAATTTGATACTTCAATTGTAAAAGCAACCAACCTCTATTTACAAATTTATGTTTTTGGTGCGAATAAAAAACACCAGACATCTTGATGTTAGTACAAGCAAAACAGAAAAACAGAAAAAATAAGCAAACGCATGACTAGCTACTATTTACTAAATCAAACTTGCTGGTGCACACCAGTCAGCTATTAGCAATTTTCAAATATTACCTACAAAAATGAAACTAGCTATTGAGATTTTCCTCGCTAAACTACCGAAGTTACATAATGTACATGTAATATATAAAAGCTAAATACTATGTGATAATCAATAACACTATGTGATAATCAATAAACACCACTTAAAAACTATGTGTAAGCCTTTGACAGCCAAGATGTCAAATATTAACTAAAAACAAGTAACTAGCTACTATTTTTGCTGTAGTCATTTTCACTGTTACATCCATTCACAAACAGGAAACGTCACAAACTTGAGTTGCAGCAAATATTGTTAGTCTTTCAACGGGCACATTCAGCTTGTTTAAATGTCCCAGGTCAGAAACATATATTTTCCTAAATCACAAACGAGGAACAAGGTGCATAGGATATTTGATTTCTGTACCGCGGCCATATTTGTTTAGCGTATAACACCAGTGTGGTACCAGCGGTAATTTTGACAACTGATCAGCATTTTCTACTCTGACAGGTTTGTCAGAACCAAAACAATATCGATAGACGTCAAGGTCAAAATCTAATGATAATTTGTTAATTTGTGAACAGAGTCGTTGCTTAATTACAATTTCAAAGGCGTTTGTAGCATGTCGTAGACGACTGTTGTCTATAGACGGATTGTTGAATGATTCAATCAGATGACATGGTAGGTGACTTTCGGGCTCCCAGGTTGCTTCCCATAGAGGATAGTTTAGCCATTTGACCAGGTACTGGGTATTCTGAAAAAAAATAAGGGTAAATATGTAAGCAACAACCACACGATGTGACTTATATCTCAAAAATCATGTTTCATATGTATATTCTAATCAAATTCCATTTGATATATACAGTGTTTCGTCAGCGAAATTGATGACTGGGTACTGATACATGTTAAGATTTTATATGCATTCTATGTATTAATACGAGACACTTAAACGGTGAAGCAAACAATTCGATATCACAAAGCAATCTCTGCGGAATTATGCGTAATTTATAGGTGGTAACGATATTACATAATACTCCATTTTAACACACCTTCCCCAGATCGGCACATGTCATTATTCTTTTCCGAATATCATACTTTCAAAAAAATATTTTTGAACTTATTGGAGATTAAAATCTACAACTACTTCCAATTTGAAAAAGGAAAGTAAAATCCACGCTATGAAATGTTATCCATGTTATCCAAGTCACAGGAACAGAAAATTAAATTAAGAATTATCTTAAATAGACTTCCATAACTAATGAAATTAATAATAAGTATTAAGATATTGCATGTTATACAACTTTAACTAACTTAAAGAGCATAGTCTTCGTTGAGAAAGAAATGTATTTAAATTCAATAATGATACTTAATAATAAGTTTTTGTAATGGTTATGATTTGTTGATACATTGCATTTATAGTATTTTAACAATTATACGGTTAGTGTAGAATAATAACTTACAAAATTGGATACCCATTGTTATATTCCAAAAGGATATAATGGTACGAACTACTATAAACATGTAGTGTACCAATTTTCCTGCATCACAACGTTCCACACTCAACATACCATCTCAAAAATTAAACACAGCCAAAATTTCTTAAATGCCTTAAAATGCAAAATATGAAAGAGAATACAACAGGGAAATGTATAGAAGTATTTATCAAATAGAAGACTAAATAAATAACCAAGACAGTTGATACAGATTATGTTCATATTTATTTTGAGGGATGTAATATAGGCAAATGACTTCAACTGAATCGGCATAAGAATAGAGGAAACTGGGTACAGAAAATTCCTCCAAAAATAGCTGATGTTAACTAGTAAGTGAGGCATTAATATTAAATTCAGGAAATAATAAGCAATCTGTTGTCAGAGTGCAAAAAACTGAGCCACTGCAAGGAGTGTAGTTGAAGTCTTGACAGATAGGTTCCTGATGTCCAGGTCACTGCAAAGACACAAAAACAAAAAGCACAGCAGAATTTGAAATGAAAACGGGAGGGGTGGGAGGGATATTTTTTCACTAAAACGTCCACTGATCTCTTTGCTGCCGAAGCTTGACCTTGCAAAATGGCGAATGCACGGCTATGACGTAATGAACATCAAGGGAGTTAACTCTACATATACAAGGGACATAACTCTAACGACTTTAACTAAAGTTGGAATAGCTGACCGTAAAGAGTGTGTGGTCTTCATATGATAAATTAAATTATTATAATGAAATAATTTTTAATATCTGATATGAATGCCCCTGAATACAGTAATTTTGACCTAGAATTAATATAAAGTGTGCTTTATTCCGCATCTGTTGTTTTTCTTGCTAACAGCCTTACAACTGTGTACAAATCTGGCAACACTGGGTTTGGCTGGATTTTGTGAATTTCTGTAACATTTTCCCCTTCATTGAGAATCTTCCAGTTCTTTGGAACACGTGGTCGAAGATGGTGAGCCATGCTTATAGATCCTTTATTATTATTATTATTATTATTATTATTAAGAGATTAGCGTCCTCTATTATGGCCTTTCGGCCTTTCAGAGGACGAGAAAAGATAGGAGTGAGTAGAAAGGGTACAGTATGTAGAAGACAGGAAGGGAAAGGGAGGTAGAGAGGGGGGAGTCGCCTGTACCTAACTCCTAACTTAGCGTCGCGTAGCTATAAATTTGAAAGGCGACTTGGGTGGCCTAAAAAGTCATTAACCGATGGTGCGACCTATGGTCTGCTTCCGGTGATCCGGTTATCTTCGCTGCGCGTTCCGTCTGGACTTGGAGAGGAGGTGGGGATGATAAGGGAATTATTTGGGGGATCCTTTTATGGCCTATGTTATTAATCCAAAAGTTGTGTCACCTCTAGATAGGGGTGATTGACTTAATGAGCCAATCATGAGGGTCTTACGGCTGCCCGGAGGCGCTGGCCCTGGGGATTTATTTAGATATAAAAGGTTTGAGGAACCTGTTTAATTGAGGTGCACTTATAATTTTTAATTCTGATGCTATCCTATTTAGTTTTATGCTCTTAATTAAATCATCAAGGTTATATAGTAGTTTCTAGCCTATACTGGTACCTGTGCTAGCCTTGATGATATGTTACTGAAAAAGTTGTGCATAGCGCACTTAATCTGGTGAATTCCTATTCTACACGCGTTGATTCCGCGGGAATCAAAATAAAAATATAATTTGGAAGGTCTGTCCAAAAATGACATTATCCCTAACTTAATCTTACCTACTAGTCTAGCTAGAGCCCCTGAACCGGCTTGCAATAAGCCTTCTCTTTTACGAAAAGTTCAGGGGGATCTTTAGCGTGCAAAGGTGGCCCCTCCTTCACACGGGACCCGACATTTTTAAGTCCCATCCGACGGACTGTATATTAGTGTTAGTAATTAGTGCAGGTGCAATTTATTTTTGTTGTCCAATCATATCTCTTGACTTGTGCTTCCTCCTTCCGATGCTCTTTCAATTCTACACAAATGTCCTCGTTCACAATATACCACTCCAAGCCATCAACTATTGTTCCACTCGACATTTTTAATTTTTATAGTGAAAGTGCATGTTAATGGTTATGATAGGGGCGGTAAGGGGGTCCTAGAGTAAATGTGCTGGGGTTTACCTATATTGGGCGAGTTGTCTTCCATTCGTTCTATACTACGTTCCTTATGTATCTAGAGGGATGATGGGTGGGATGGGAGCGAGGCTAGTCTTTTGTTTTTATACTGAATTTTGTTCTTAATTCATAAAATATCCAATCCCTTATCATAGCTTGCCTAATTTGTATGATAGAGTCCTTATTATTCCTAATCCTGGTCCTCCGGGGTGTGTGTGTTTGTGGAGGGGAGGGGGGGGGGGGAATTTGTGGGGTTATAAATTAACCTGTGTAGTATGTGTTTTATTAATTGAGTTAGATTTAATTCAATAGCACCGCCGGAACCGGATGTACTACAGGAGCCACGTCGGGTGGCCGGACTCCCCGCCTGAGACCAGAACAAAGACGTTGTAGTACTCCCTTTGCCAGTGGGTACTATATTATTGAGATCACATAGATTTAAAAAGGGGGTAAATTCTGTTTTGTGTGGTTGTATGGTCGGGTTCTGCGGTTTTGTATATTTACGTTATAGATTGATATAGCCATTACCGGGTCCGGGGGGCACCACAGGAGCCACGTCGGGTGGCCGGACTCCCCGCCTGAGACCAGAACAAAGACGTTGTGGTACCTCCCTTACCGGTTGTGTTTAGAATAGACCGTTAAACCTAGACTAATAGTGTATTATTACTTTAAATATAAAGTCCGTACTTTTCTTTTGTGATTATAGTTATAAAATTCTGTATTATCTGTATTTAAGTAGTTGTGAATATGTGGGTCTAGTTTCTACCGGAACCGGAAGTATCACAGGAGCCACGTCGGGTGGCCGGACTCCCCGCCTGAGACCAGAACAAAGACGTTGTGATACCCCTGATTTCGGGTGTCACTTGAGGCTGCTATTAATTAAATTAATCATATATTATATCGAGTAGGGGTTTAGACTGTGTTAAATAAGTTGGTCCGGCTATATTACCATCAAGCGTGGCCGACTTATTCCTTAGGCCCTGCCTAACAAGTATGGGTTCCGAAACACCAAGGACACCCCTTTAACACATATCAACCCTGCGGGGTTATATCGTGAGGGAAGGGAACCAATACTTATGATATATTCTAACAGTCCTTCCCTAAACGAAAAAGGTCCTAACTTGTACTGTCTTATTACATGTAATTATTGCCTTATGTGGGGCGGAGGGGAGGGGGGAGTTAAAGATTATAAGTTGATATATTTAATTATATTTAGTAAACTTATTCCTATTCAACATTTGACCCTGCACCACCCGTAATTTTATATGCAAGTGACTCCCTCCTGCAGGGTATATAAAGTTCTTAGTGATGGTGTAATTTTACTATAGTCACTTGCAGTTACTTGTTAAAGGGAGGTAAATCTTATTGATTCCATGTACTTTTTAGATTTCGTTGATCTTATTAATTTGGTGTAGAAATTTAACGATATAAATAATTATAGACCTTTCATCTTGGGATTTTAAGAAATAATGATTTGGTATTGTGTGTTTTTAATTTTAATTTTGTTAAGGCATTTTTAAAAACCGTCCGTTCATTAGAATAGGCTGGACATTCCCATAGTATGTGATTTAGTTGCATTGATTACAATTTGGGGATATATTTCTGATTATTTGGCTAATTTCGCCTCTTAGTTTTGTTGTTCCTAATCTAATTCATGTGATAGCCTTATCCTCTGTTATACTTTTACCGTACATAATTGGTTTTAAATTAGGTGTATCTATAATTTCTCTGAGATGATTGCTTTGTTCTAAATTTTTCCATCGTTTTTCCCATTTGGTTTTAATGGCTTTATTAATTAGGGAGTATACTTCCGTTTTTGATAGTTTAACCGGAAGTAGTATTCCCGGAAGTGAAAGAGCTGATTTAGCCAGTTCGTCGGCTTTATCGTTACCGGGAATTTCTACATGTGATGGTATATATTCTATGATTACCGGTATATTCTTATCCTCTAGTTTTTTTAAGCTATTATAAATAGAATTGAGTACCGTAGGTCTGGTACTATTACCTGTTTGGATTGATTGTACGGAGGATAGGCTGTCCGTGAGAATTACTACCCCATTATTTGGTCTGTCTTGATCAATGAGTTGAAGTGCCAATCCTATGGCTATTAGTTCACTGCTATATACTGAGCATTTATTATTAATTCTAAGGGCGATTTCCGTTTTGTTATCCGGCCAGTAAATACCTAGGCCTACCCTGTTTGTGTTTGAGTTTTTAGAGCCGTCCGTGTATATTTTTTGGAAGGTAGCGTATTTTGAGTCTATAATTGACAATGCGATATTTTTGGCTCCTACAGGGTTTTCTTTTTTATTAGTTTTTTCCAGAATTTCTAGGTCAATTTTGGGTTGCGGTAGTAACCAGGGGGGTATATGATTAGTGTTTACTGCTTCAATTTCGATGTGTTCTAATTTGTGTTCTTTTAATAAATCATGAATGTTATAGTTAAATGGTGGTTTGGAGTGTTGAGTAATTTTATCGCGATAAATTTTATCTGTACTTTCCTCTATCATAAGGTTGATTGGTGAATCTGGACCTAAACATTTAGTGCGAGCCCAATATTTTAGGATCAAATTGTCTCGTCTTAATTGTAGGGGGAGCTCTCCGCTTTCTGCCAGTACGCTTATTGAGGGGGTATGTTTAAGAGCACTTATTGCTATTTTGAGTGCTTTTAATTGTATTCTATCTAGTGCCTTAAGTGCATTATGTGAGGCCGAATTGTATACTTGACAACCATAATCAATCTTCGATCTTATCAGCGCTTTATACATGGTAATTAATGTGATTTTATTGGCTCCAATTTTATTACCTTTTACAATGGACATGGCGTTAATTACTTTTTTACATCTTTTTATAATATACTTTATATGAGGTATCCATGAGAGCATTCTGTCAAATATCATACCTAAGTATTTGGTTTGGTTAACGAAATTTATATCAGAACCACCTAGAGTTAATTTGGGAAACCTGTTTCTTCTAGAAAATAACATTGCTACTGTTTTCTCTTTTGAAATTTTAAACCCGTACTGATTGGCCCAATCATGGATGGCGTCTAATGTTCTCTGGATAATGTTTTTACAGTTCGTTATGTTGTTACCTGATGCCCAAATGCTGGTGTCGTCTGCAAATTGAGCCTTAGCTGCCTCCTTATATTTTTTGGTTTTAAGGCGGACATGTTCATGTAATTTGTTAATGTATATATTAAAAAGTGTCGGGGAAATTACGCTCCCCAGGGGGACCCCGTTATCTAATGTGCGCTCTTCTGATAGTGTTTCATTTATTCTAACTTTGATTTTTCTATCTTTTAAGAAATTATATATAAATTTATAGATATTGCCTGTTAGCCCTGTATCTTTAATGGTTTCTAGTAACCCTTCGTGCCAAATTAAATCGTATGCTTTTTCTAAATCTAAGAATACCGCTAATGTATGTTGTCTTTTACTTAGTGAGGTTTTAATTTCCGAGGATATTCTAATTAAAGGGTCTATGGTAGAGCGATGATTCCGGAATCCGCTCTGGGTGTCGTCTATTATATTATTCTGTTCTAAGAAATGTTTTAATCTATTATTCACCATAGTTTCCATAGTTTTACAAAGATGGGATGTGAGAGATATTGGTCTATAGGAAACTGGTTCTTCTTTATCTTTGCCTAATTTTAAAATGGGAATAATTACAGCCGTATTCCATTCTTTAGGGTAAATGCCTTTTGACCAAATCATGTTTATCAAATCTAAAATTATATTGTTAATTTTATCTGGGCATTGTTTAAGGATTGAATATGAAAGATTATCTATACCTGGTGATGTGTTTTTCTTCATTTTTAAAGCTTTGAGATACTCGTTTACCGTAAATGGGACATTTATAGGTAAATCGTTATTACCTGGATCCTTGATTTTGCTATCTAGTTGTTGTATCTTAACTTCTTTATTTTTTAGGAATTCCTTAGTGCAGTTGTTGTTACTACTAACACTTTGAAATTGATTTACTAGAATTTCTGCTTTTTCTTTATTTGTTTTTCCTTCTCCATTTTCCCCTAGGATCGGGATTTCTTTAGCCGGTATGCCCTGAATTGCTTTAATTTTATTCCAGACTTCCTTAGCATTAGATCTATCATTAAGGGAGTCACAGAATTTAGTCCAATGTGCTTCTTTATGTTTTTGGCAGGTTTTTTTTAATTTGTTTTTAACTGTATTAAAAATTCTGAGATTAATTTCAGAGGGATCTTTTTTGCATATGCGTTCCCATTTTCTTCTGATTCTTTTGGCCGTATCACATTCCGAATTCCACCAGGGATTATGTTTTCTCTCCTTAACTTTGCCCGAAGTTCGAGGTATTGTTTTATGCGCTATTTTAACTAAACTAGATGTCAATTTTTCATTGTATTTATCGATGTCTAGGTCGAATATTTCATCTTTATTTAATATGTTACATGATGATTTGAACTCTGTCCAGTTTGCCTTTTCAAATATCCATCTAGGGGGAAATTGAATTTTGTTTTTAATCGGTTGAAAGTTAAATTTAGATAGAATAGGGTAATGATCTGAACCTAGTGTACTATTACCCACAACCCATGTATCTAATTTGGTTGCTAGCTCTGGAGATGATAGGGTTAAATCTAGCACTGAGGTTTTCCCGTTCTTTTCATTGATCCGGGTACCTTGATCTGGGTCGTTTAATACTATGAGATCTTGGTCATTTATCCAATCCTCTGATAATTGCCCCCTTTCACAGTCATGGTTACTACCCCATAGAGAGTTGTGGGCATTAAAATCGCCTGAAATGATGTGATGTCTATAATTTTGAAGGATGGACGTAACATAATCTAGATCTGATTGATTTAACTTTAAGGATTGACTGATGTATATATTGAAAATGGCATATATATCTTTATCAGAGTGAATCTCCACCCCTATAATCTGTATGTTTTCGGGGGCTTGAATTTTGATATTTCTATATGCTATATCGTTTTTGATGTATATAGCTTGGCCGAAAACTCTGTCGTGTGATTTGATTGGTTCATAATAACCTGTTAATTTAGGATATTTATGCTTAAGGCTAATTTTAGTTTCTGGAATCAGTAAAATATCAATGTTTTTGTCGACATCTAGTAGGTGTCTTAAGTTGTTTAGGTTAGGTTTAAGACCACGGGCGTTCCAGCTGAGAACAGATAGCACTCCCGTGGTCTTTTTACCAGCTATCTGTGTATTAGTCATGATTATTTAATTGTTTGTTTAAAGAGTGAGAGGGGGGGGGGGGGGTTGTTGTTAATGTGTTTGGGTTAGGGGGTTTATTGTTTACGTGTTTTCTTTTGAGACCTGGTGTTGGGCCTGTAGAGACTTTCGGGGGTTTGAGGGGTAAAAGGGATTCTGCGTTTGGATTTTTTCTTTTTAACAATAGTAGAAGGGGGGATGATTGATTGAAGGATGTAGTGTGATTGGGGGGTGTCAATTGTTTATCGAAGTTGGGGGTGTTAGGGGTCGAGGGTTCACCCTCTGAGTCTGTGTCAGTGGGGGAGGCAGGCATGTGTTCAAGTTTTGATGTATCGGCTGATCTTAGTGTAGTAGGGATAGACTCTAGTTCCTTAAGTAATGTATCTATGGTGTTGTTAGGGGGGAGTTTGCTGGAGTTGATGTGTGTCGTTGACTTTCATTTTGGTTGTTTAGATTAGACTTTTCAAATAAACTAAAATTTTGCTTGTCGCTCATAGACAGGTTGCCGAAACTTGGGTTTATATCTATATCCATTTCCAATTCGTCCTTAACTACTTTCTTTATAGTATTGTATGTTTCCGTTGTGTCTAGGATGGACGAAAAGGTGACAAACATGGTACTGATTATATTTATTAGTTGTTTTTTGGTCACGTTTTGGTTTAAGTTCTCGGATGGTGTCTGTTTGATATCGAATTGAAGTTTGAAGCATGATTCTGTATGGAATGTTTGGGTGTGTGATTTTCCTTTAACGGTGTCAGCATATGTAACAGGTGATGCTTATAGATCCAGGATATACCCCTAATATATCCGCTTGACAGATTTGAGTGAGTAGTGTCAAGTAAAACAACATACAACAGGTGGTAAAGCCATACCATTGAAAACAATAACTGTGATGATTAGTTTTAAGGCGATAATTGGCACATCATAATTATGTATACATACACCACAGTCACATAATGCAGTGTGTTGGTAAGTCTTCTCAGTTGTGTAGATTGTTTTCACAATCTTATAATTACAAAAAAAAAAAAAAAAAAAAAGCTAGAAAAATCATAGTTATCAACTTTTAAAAGAAATTTAAGGAGAAACATTGCTCATGAGAGAATCGAAACTTTTTTAAATTATTATTATTATTTTGAAAAATGGTAGGTGGCCGTCTATCTCCATAGTTGTTTATTTAAGGTAAGGTTATGTGCTTTGTAACGGTAGAATTTTTAGACACTGGTACCGTTAGATCCTGTCGTTAATGATAACGTAACATGCTTAGATGTGTAGAGAGTATTGCGAAGAGTTTTTTCTTCCTCCTGTTATAATGATTCCTTAATATATATCATTAACTTGTTTAGAAATTAACGTAATGCAAATTAAAGATATATGCACGTCTAATTTTGTTTAAAGCATCGATGGAAAACAGTGAACCGGTTGTGGCTTACTATTTTTCAATTCAGTTCAACAAATTCTATTGTGTTTGATGTTCTTACACAATAGTATAAGATAACAGGCAATGCTTATATAAATCTCATCCGTGTCCGGTTCATACTGATTGGTATTACATTTACAGTGATACAATAATATTTATAAATTTTATGTACACATTATATTCATTAATTATGGTAAATTGTGATTAATATCTTAGTTTTAACTTGCACCTGTTCCGCGTACATATTTATTTTAATGTATGTTTTCAAGACAGTGTTTTTAATAATTGATATACTCTGTCAAAGTAAAGTAAAACAAACTAAACCAATTAACTAGTATAAAATTCTAATTATCAAAAATAAAACATTGAAATTACGCCATATTTACACTTGAGTATCTACAGATATTTAAGTCAACACAGTGTACAGAGACCCGATAACACTGGTCCCATGACGTAACACCAGCGTAAAATGAGGCTTCTGAATCTACACCTATCTACATATATCTTTAAAAAGGCACCGATTCCTAAACACTTATTTAAAAAATATATATATAGTGTCGGAGTCCTGGATAAATTTAGAAAGTAACCTATACGGGAAAAATATTCACAAAGTTTGGGAAATATTTTTTATCTAACTTTGAATTCGGTGATATAGCGAATTTCTAGTGGAAATCCTTCTTTATTCATAGTAAATAAACTTCTGAATTTTAACTCAAAAAAGGCACCGATTCCTCACAACTTATTTTTAATTTTCAAATATCATATTAAAGCTTATAAAATTATCATGCAAATGTATACGGGAAAAATACTGTCATTTGAACGAAAAAATGCTTTATTCAAGATTTTCTCTCTATATAATCTATAGTAACATTACAGGTGAAAAATCGACTCAGGCTGGCGCATGCGCCGCACGTTACAGGAAAGATTGCTGGTAATGCGGTGATGTCAAAGTGAAGGCTAGAAATCCCACAAAAACGTCAAATTATCATCCGACATATTTCACGAAAATAATTAAGTGATATGACATTTGATATTCTTAAATGTAATGTGTATGACATCACAAACACCTATGCTCACTGCTTCCACCCTTCTTCAAGTGTGATATTAATAACATTCCAATATTGTTTAAAAAATAGTATTTTTTACAGCTGTAACTATGGAAATGTAATTTTATGACAATATTAACATGATTGTATGCCCAGTCTATGAGAAATACACACACATTATAGAGTAAATATCATCAAAACAGAGCATTTATCTAAAATTCAAAAACTCATACTTTCCTTCTTAATTACCATGGATACCACACATTAAACTATAGGAATTGCTCTGAAATCCAGTCTAAATACATTCTAAGCTTGTATAACAGAAAGCAGTAATGATCCCGCCCATTAACCTATATATAGGACTGAGGGCTATCCTTACCCTTGAGGACTATAAGTCTATTGTTATAACAGAAAGCAGATATTATCCCGCCCATTAACCTATATATAGGACTGGGGGCTATCCTTACCCTTGAGGACTATAAGTCTATTGTTATAACAGAAAGCAGTAATGATCCCGCCCATTAACCTATATATAGGACTGGGGGCTATCCTTACCCTTGAGGACTATAAGTCTATTGTTATAACAGAAAGCAGATATTATCCCGCCCATTAACCTATATATAGGACTGGGGGCTATCCTTACCCTTGAGGACTATAAGTCTATTGTTATAACAGAAAGCAGATAGTATCCCGTCCATTAGCCTATATAGGACTGGGGACTTCATACATCTTAGGACCAAAAAGTTTCTTTGTTATACCAGAAAGCAGTAATTTCACTCTCAAATTATTTTCATGTTTTAATGTTTTAATTTAAACTACGACATGACTATGGCGAGACTCTCTTTACCTGTAAAAACTCACCAATGTTCTCTTATTCCCGTGAAAAGAATGAGATATCGACACTACGAGAGTACAGTAAGATTTGTATGGTCACACCGGGTCACACAAAGGGACAAACATGTACATTTTCTCGTGCGTGTATACGCTACAGTCACAACATAAATCTAAAAGGTATGTTTAAAACAAAGGAATTCTTATTTCTTCAAGTTTTTACAATTGGTACATAAATATATATAAGAAAAATGTCACTTACATGTCAGTTTCGCAGCAGGTTTGTTCTGAGTGACCAGTCTCATGCCCAACGCTAAAAATTTTGTCGCAGCACTGAGCAGAAGAGAAGAAAAAAGTCATGGCTCTGATGGCGTTTTGAATGAATATTTCATTGATTTTTGTGACTATCTATTGCTTTCTCTTCCCACTATCTTTAATGCAATTTTCACTATAGGGTATTTCCCGAAAATATTGAGTAATGCTTTAATTGTACCTGTTTACAAGAAAGGTGACTCTTCTATTCCATGTAATTTTAGAGGAATTAGTTTGTTAAGTTGTATGACTAAGTTATTTACATCTGTATTAAATACAAGACTACTAAAGTGGGCCAAAAATAATGACGTTGTAGCAGATGCTCAGTTTGGTTTTCGACCAGGAATGGGAACTGTTGACGCAATCTTTGCTTTACATACACTTATTACAAAGTCATTAGCGTCCTCAAGTAAAAGACTATATTGTTGCTTTGTGGATTTTGAAAAAGCCTTTGATTTCATTTGTGGTTGAAAATTTCAAAACTTGGCATTCGTGGTAAGATTTCTAATGTTGTTAAATCTTTATATACCAACATAAAATCAAGTGTCTTACATAAAGGTAAATTATCAAATTTGTTCAACAACAATATGGGAGTCTTACAAGGGGAAATTATCTCCCCTTTACTGTTTTCTCTAAACATAAATGATTGCGAATTTGAGTTTTTAAATAGTAGTGTTACACTTATTGAATTGCAAGAGTTATCTCTCTTACTACTTATGTATGCGGACGTCATGGTTCTTCTTTCCGAAATCATTGAAGGCCTCCAGGACATGCTAAATACACTATCTGATTATACAAAAAAGTGGGACTTAACGGTAAACGTGGCTAAAACTAAAATTGTAGTCTTTAGAAATGGAGGAAACATAAAAGAATGTGAACGTTGGTTTTACAAAGGTAATCTTATTGAAATTGTTGATAGTTTTTGCTACCTTGGACATGTTTTAAACTAAAATGGCAAATTTAATGTCACACAAAAGCACCACGCCGCTCAAAGTCGTAAAGCTTTATTTGGACTTAAAAAGAATACTGTGTCAATGCAACTCAACTATACAACTAATTGTTCATTATTTGATGCTTATGTCAACATTGTCTCAAATTATGGACGCGAAATGTGGGGCTTCCATACCGCACCAGATATTGAGAAGCTACATTTAGATTTTTGTAAGAACATTTTAGGAGTTTAACGATCAACGGCTAATGCCATGGTGTATCTTGAACTTGGAACGTTCCCTTTATCTTATTTACGTAAATTGAGAATAATTAAATATTTGTGCAAACTCACGAGATCAGATAACTGTATATTACATAATTGCTACGATTATATGTATAACTAATGTATATCTAGTCCAAACTGTAAGAGTTGGGTGTCACTTGTTAAGAACGAGTTATGTTCTTTTGGTATGTATTACCAGTTTGCATGGTAAATATATTAAACCATACTATAGGATTAAACCCTCCGTTTTCAAATTAGTAGATTTACTTAAAACTCCTAATGTAAAAGACTTATGTAACCTGGGAAAGTATTTGTATCATGCTTTCAAACTGCGATCCAATCTATTGTAATAAACTCACTGAGTGTTTGTATATAACAGTAATTATGGAAACAATGTCTCTCTCTCTCTATTGTATACAATACATGTTGTATATTTATGTATTTATGTATTAGAATCCATAAGCTGTATTGCTTTAGATCAATAAAGAAAAGAAAAGATAAGTAAGTTAGTAAGGTTAGTAAGAATAAAGGCTTTTCTAAAATAAAGAAATATGAAATCTATTTTTCAGCTTTCTATTTACTCCTTTATGGAATTAAGTTATAAACCCTGTGACTTTTATCGGAGTATGTGCATGAATCTGCCTTCTCCATAGTATTATTAACTTTAATTCAACTTATATTCTCAATGAAAAGGTAACATGCCAGCATTTACAACAATAGTAGTTAAATGTACACGAGACTAAATCGCTTACCAGTGTCGCACATTCACACTGTTGTTGTAAAATGATTACCAAATAAATAGTGTCAAAAATTCTGGTTTAACCTGCAAAATTTTCTTTTATGGCTTAAATGAAACTTAAAATTAATAAATAAAATGTTATATACATGTATGTCACTCGTTCAAATTACGTATTTTGGTGGTTCAGATCTTCTATTCTATTATATATATTTATTGTAGGATTAGTATACAGGGTGTCTAAGCTAACGTCACAACACGCCGTGCACGTGATTTTCGAGTCTTTGAACACAAATCGCGCTTTGTGGCATTCAACATCCAGTCTAGAATGCACTTTCGACTTTGCAATAATGGGCATATTTTCAGAGCCAAATTTTCCCGTCCTGTAGTTCGAAATATGGTGCTTAATTGCCGTAATGGAGAGCGACGATCTTTTGGCAATAGCCCGGTGGAGGTAATCCAGCTTTATGTAATCTTATTATCTCCATCTTCAAATCATGAGGTATTCCCAACATACTGCTTACTAGTTTATCGTGATCGATTGAGTGATTTGCTGTGAGATTTTACGTCCGATTGGCACACGATATCAACACGCGTATGAAAATTATGAATAATCTCACTTATGATCACGTGACTGTACGACTGACCACAACAAAGCGGCGGATGTAAGTTACCTGTACCTTTGATGACCGCAACAATCCGCTGGAGTTTACGGTTAGTTACATGTACCTGTGATGACCGCAACAATCCGCCGGAGTTTACGTTTAATTACCTGTATCTTTGATGACGCAACAAACCGCCGGATGTTAACTTGATCCTTTTACGACAGGTTCTGACTTACTACATACCTTCATGTGTGTCGACACAGAATATCATCCTTTAATAATCACATGGAAAAATTGCTGAGCTTTGCCTTTATTTGCCTTTCGCGGACCGAAACCTATTACAGAGAACTTTAAACTGAAAGTGGGGCTTCTGTAATGGTTCCCATTAAACTTGCATGTTGTTTTATGTGATGTATTGTCGGTTTGTGTTTCTCGGGAAGCCGAGGGCTGACCGGTCTGTGCTGTCGTTCGTTGTGTCCTTAGGCAAGACATTTTACCCTTATTGCGACGGGACTCCCGCACGATATCAATAGTCATATTCGTATCACGATATCAATGGTCATATTCGTATCACGATGTCAATAGTCATACTCGTATCACGATGTCAATAGTCATACTCGTATCACGATGTCAATATTCATACTCGTATCACGATGTCAATAGTCATACTCGTATCACGATGTCAATAGTCATACTCGTATCACGATGTCAATAGTCATACTCGTATCACGATGTCAATAGTCATACTCGTATCACGATAGCAATAGTCAAATTCGTATCACGATATCAATAGTCATACTCGTATCACGATGTCAATAGTCAAATTCGTATCACGATGTCAATAGTCATTCTCGTATCACGATATCAATAGTCAAATTCGTATCACGATGTCAATAGTCATTCTCGTATCACGATGTCAATAGTCATACTCGTATCATGATATCAATAGTCAAATTCGTATCACGATGTCAATAGTCAAATTCGTATTACGATACCAATAGTCAAATTCGTATCACGATGTCAATAGTCATACTCGTATCACGATGTCAATAGTCATTCTCGTATCACGATGTCAATAGTCATTCTCGTATCACGATGTCAATAGTCATACTCGTATCATGATATCAATAGTCAAATTCGTATCACGATGTCAATAGTCATTCTCGTATCACGATGTCAATAGTCAAATTCGTATCACGATAGCAATAGTCAAATTCGTATTACGATACCAATAGTCATACTCGTATCACGATAGCAATAGTCATACTCGTATCACGATATCAATAGTCATACTCGTATCACGATGTCAATAGTCAAATTCGTATCACGATGTCAATAGTCAAATTCGTATTACGATATCAATAGTCATACTCGTATCACGATGTCAATAGTCATTCTCGTATCACGATGTCAATAGTCACACTCGTATCACGATGTCAATAGTCACACTCGTATCACGATGTCAATAGTCAAATTCGTATTACGATGTCAATAGTCATACTCGTATCACGATGTCAATAGTCATACTCGTATCACGATGTCAATAGTCATATTCGTATCACGATATCAATGGTCATATTCGTATCACGATGTCAATAGTCATACTCGTATCACGATGTCAATAGTCATACTCGTATCACGATGTCAATATTCATACTCGTATCACGATGTCAATAGTCATACTCGTATCACGATGTCAATAGTCATACTCGTATCACGATGTCAATAGTCATACTCGTATCACGATGTCAATAGTCATACTCGTATCACGATAGCAATAGTCAAATTCGTATCACGATATCAATAGTCATACTCGTATCACGATGTCAATAGTCAAATTCGTATCACGATGTCAATAGTCATTCTCGTATCACGATATCAATAGTCAAATTCGTATCACGATGTCAATAGTCATTCTCGTATCACGATGTCAATAGTCATACTCGTATCATGATATCAATAGTCAAATTCGTATCACGATGTCAATAGTCAAATTCGTATTACGATACCAATAGTCAAATTCGTATCACGATGTCAATAGTCATACTCGTATCACGATGTCAATAGTCATTCTCGTATCACGATGTCAATAGTCATTCTCGTATCACGATGTCAATAGTCATACTCGTATCATGATATCAATAGTCAAATTCGTATCACGATGTCAATAGTCATTCTCGTATCACGATGTCAATAGTCAAATTCGTATCACGATAGCAATAGTCAAATTCGTATTACGATACCAATAGTCATACTCGTATCACGATAGCAATAGTCATACTCGTATCACGATATCAATAGTCATACTCGTATCACGATGTCAATAGTCAAATTCGTATCACGATGTCAATAGTCAAATTCGTATTACGATATCAATAGTCATACTCGTATCACGATGTCAATAGTCATTCTCGTATCACGATGTCAATAGTCACACTCGTATCACGATGTCAATAGTCACACTCGTATCACGATGTCAATAGTCAAATTCGTATTACGATGTCAATAGTCATACTCGTATCACGATGTCAATAGTCATACTCGTATCACGATGTCAATAGTCATTCTCGTATCACGATGTCAATAGTCAAATTCGTATTACGATACCAATAGTTATACTCGTATCACGATGTCAATAGTCAAATTCGTATTACGATGTCAATAGTCATACTCGTATCACGATGTCAATAGTCATACTCGTATCATGATATCAATAGTCAAATTCGTATCACGATGTCAATAGTCATTCTCGTATCACGATGTCAATAGTCATACTCGTATCACGATAGCAATAGTCAAATTCGTATCACGATGTCAATAGTCATTCTCGTATCACGATGTCAATAGTCAAATTCGTATTACGATACCAATAGTTATACTCGTATCACGATGTCAATAGTCATACTCGTATCACGATGTCAATAGTCATTCTCGTATCACGATATCAATGGTCATACTCGTATCACGATGTCAATAGTCATACTCGTATCACGATAGCAATAGTCAAATTCGTATTACGATATCAATAGTCATACTCGTATCACGATGTCAATAGTCAAATTCGTATCACGATGTCAATAGTCATTCTCGTATCACGATGTCAATAGTCATTCTCGTATCACGATGTCAATAGTCATACTCGTATCACGATGTCAATAGTCATACTCGTATCACGATGTCAATAGTCAAATTCGTATCACGATATCAATAGTCATACTCGTATCACGATATCAATAGACATACTTGTACCACGATATCAATAGTCAATTGTCCGTTATTCCTAACATCGATTTACCGAAAGCTGTTTTTTTTTCAGAAACTTGCAAGGGTGATATCTCGGGCCCCCGCCGGGACAGCTGAAACTCCGAACACAATACCATCAGTAGCAACATCATCCTCGACAACTACAACAACACCCTCAACAACGACAACAACAACCTCAACGGAAGCATCCGCATTAACAACAATAGTTTTGAACCAGAGTCATATTATGGAGAGACTTGTCACAAAAATCTCTGACCTAGAGCATAAGTTGGAGACTTTCCATGCCACAACGACGAGAAGAATATCAACAATAGACAAAAACACCGAGACTCTGGTAAAGAGGATGGACAGAAATACAGCAAACAGAGACACCCCAGATGACACAGAGGCCTTATCTGCATCGGCACCCGACGAGGTCGATGCAGCAGTCGTAGCCAGCCTGAGAGAAGAGGCCACGGGTCCGGGTAACTTCGGATTGAAGTTGACTGTTCACCTCTTCCCCGAGCTTTTTGGACCAGGAAGTCTACGATCAGAGTACAATTGGTATGGGGTAAGAGGGAAGAAAGAGCTGGACAGGGAACGCAAATCGACTATAGAAAGATGCGTACAGCTCTATTACCCCGAAACAACCGAGAAGGCATCCTTTCGGGAGAGAGTGGTCCCCAAGATTAACGAAGGCCTCAGACGGCCACAATGGGCGGAAAGGAGAGATAACTCAACTTCAGGTTCCAACACGATTCTGCAGGACATTTTAAATGATATTCCGTCATCTGATTCGGCTCTTGGACGGGACGAATTCAGAAGTGATTTCAGCTAATTTCATTGTTCAGTATTTGTAATACTCGTTCATTATATTATTATATGTATGTATCTAGTATTGTATTAGTGTATGAAGTATGTAGTTATGTATGTATGTAGTTATGTATGTATGTATGAAAACATCTGAAAACCACACTCTGTCAAGGATGTTGATGTTGTTTCTTATCCAGTGTGCGAACTCAAGCCTTAGTGTCACATCCGAGTCCTTCAAATGTTGAAATTTCTTAACTAGTCTCTGGATTTGCTGTTTAGATAGTCTAGCATCTGATGGTTACCTTTTCAGCATAATTATGTTTGTTGTGGGTGAATGACTTTCAAAATATAGTTGTACTATTTCCCAAGCTTTCTGGTCGGCTGACGCCATTTTGAAAGACTACAATAATAGCATTACGTCCTAACGTCAAGACGACGTCTCTATTTTCCCGTAATTTCCAAAATCATGCAAAACTTGTGACCTAGACAATTAATATGATACCTTACCTTGTCTCTACTAATAAAAGAGATATGAAGAATCGAAATGGTCACATAATTTATGGATCACCCTGTCTGTCTGTCTGTATGTATGTATATGTGTGTGCGTGCGTGCGTGTGTACATGTATGTATGTATGTATGTATGTATGTATGTATGTATGTATGTATGTATGTATGTATGTATGTATGTATGTATGTATGTATGTATGTATGTATGTATGTATGTATGTATGTATGTATGTATGTATGTATGTATGTGTGTATGTATATAATCACTGATGTGCTAACAATATGTAACACATTGTATTTGTAACAATTTATCTAAAAATTGACCTCCTGTAGCACACTTACGGTGTGTCTGGAGAGATTAATAAACTTGTAAACTAGCTAATTTCATTGGGTTTTTTTTTTTTTTTATTTTTTAAAGCCAGTCATTTTTCGTGATTCTAATTGACTCCTTCCATATTTGCCGTTTGAAAAATTTAGAATGCTAGTTTTTGTGTCGCCATATAGGCGGCGATGTCCGCGCATAGGTTTTTTTTCGCAAGAACTTGAGTTCTCCATGAGTTCTTCATTCATACAGTGGTTCCTTAACAAACAGGCTTGCTTGGGATTATTTTAGGTAAAAAGGTCAAAGGTATCGTATGCGATAAAAAGCAAGGCTATATATAATGAAAACAAACGAATTAGTACGAAGTCCTTTACACAACAACGAAAGAAGCTATATAAGGATATAACAGAGTTTGTATTGCGTTTACGTTGATATGAACGCAAGTGGATGCAGACATAAATAGCGTAGAATCAGGCAGAAGGCTTTGAACTTGGGTCTTCGTGGATCAAAATGCAGTTCCTGTATCTTTACACCTCCAAAATTATGTCATATTATGGCACAAATCCCGTCACCTAGAATACATTTACTACTGCCTTTGTTTGAATTCATATTGTTTCTTCACATTAAAGATGTCCAAATACTATTAAGGTCCAGTTTCACTTCTGTAACAATCTAAAACAGCTTACAACTTTATGACTTTAAATACTGGTAGACGTCATAATATTTTGTATTTGTTATCAATTTTATCTGCTTCATTAAGCCTAATTCACTTTCAAATTAAACTTTTCTCTAGACATTACGATAAACATTTTTTTTTGTTTTGTTTTTTTTTTTATTTTGAAGATGACCATGCAGTTTTCCACACGACAATTTTACATAATATGAAAGCTTATATACGAGAGTAACTAAACATGCTTACATTTACATTAGGTTGTCCATATTTTCTCTGCAATTTGCCCACAAAATCGCCGCTGTCTCAGTGTCGACTATTAGAACTGGAAATCGGCCTAATATTACGCACTCAAAGAAACAAAGATTTTTTTTCTTTTGAAAACCTGCCCATGCAGATACTAGAAAAAAATACTCAAGCTGGGATGTTTTTTGCAGTGCAAGCATGCACACAGCTTACAAAGTTTCAAACCCGATGTTATTAGATCAAATTGCCAATTTTTCTTATATGCCGATGCACCTTGAGAAATGCAAAAGGCATATCAGCCGATAATTATTTCAGTTTGACCTCGTCTTATTTGTGTCATAAAATAAATAATTATGTTTGCTATATAAAATTCTATATGAACGAGATGGATGCACGTTTTAAAATATTACATTGACGGCATATTGTGGCGGTTGTCGACCGAAATAAAAAAAAATAGGGCAGTACATGTAACTCGGTAAGTAGCCATTTCGTTGTCGTACGCATAGGCTTTACAGAGTAATTTCTCTTTGCACTAGACTACGTTCACATATCGTAAAAGGAACTTGGATATATGCTATGACGCCACGGTGGAGAAGGGAACGTGCCGGTGGAGCGTGGAGGTCGCCCATAAACGGATCTAGGCTTGCATCGACCCCCACGCTTCTCCACGTTTCTCCGTGGAGTCGTGGTGGAGAGCTCCACGGTGTAGCGTCGAGTGTTGATTTCCTCCACGCTAGAGCACCCCACGGTGGATGGTGGAGAACGATCCTATGAGGATGAATTGTAGTGTACGTCCCTGTTTCCAGCCAAGCACAGCTAATGTTTATAAGATTCCCTGTCTCAATAACAGTGTTTCATAATAACTACACATATGGATATATTTCTTTCAAAAATGCATTAGAAATGTTTTGCATCAGAAAAATAGAACCATCTGTAGTGGAACTGGTTGTCAGTGACCAGCCTGGTCACCAGGCATTACAGTTCAGAGGATGCTGTATCCAGAGACGTATATATCACATATACGTCTCTGCTGTATTTAATCCTCAGGGTTTTGTGTTTCTAGCTCCTTAGAAACTTACCCATGTGTAAATTTGGTGGTTATTTCCACAGGCACTCGAGGCCAGGATATTATTTTTTAAACATTGATTTTTGTTTTAGCACTCATGACTGACGTTATTTAAACGAAATATCAGCAGAATTCAAGTTTATGTGCCGGTTGACAAATCCGAGGTCCACGGTGCTAAAACAAAAATCAATGTTTAAAAAATAATATCCTGGCCTCGAGTGCCTGTGATATAGACACACTACGTCACACGGGCAAACTGGACATATAGACGCAACATATATACATACATTTATAACGATCACAGACGGCGCGAAAATCCCAACGACGCGACGCTAGACAACAGCGGCCAAAATTACATAAAACTTAATCCTATTACACATGTGACCAACCCAAACGGGTGGATTTACGTCATCATTTGTGGAAATTTCCATGGACTTGTCCATTTATGCGGACGAACCGATGTTTATCACATTTATAGACATTAATAGGGACGAACCTGCTAATATTGATACAGACATCAAGACTTGTCGAAACTACACAGTACAGAGAACAGGCAAGACAAAGACGTTCCGCCCTTATTCAATAAATAAGTAAAAATGTTGGTATATACGTCCCTGTTATTGTGATCCTACTGTTCAAACCAAAAAAAAGAAAACGACCCGTGTTTATTTTCTCTTCCGGCTTTCTTGTCCAAATCACCGATGGGATGATACAATCTTTAATGGTAGGCTTCAAATACTCTTCATGATTCACAAATCAAATATATACAGGAATTATGAAACATGTAAAGTTTCTTTGCGGTGCGTTTATGATAACATTTTGACCCTTCGGTCGGTAGGGTTAAACCACGAAAAGGACCGAAAAGGAGTTAGATATGACGGAAAGGAGTACTTTTAAGGTCGTTTCCCCGCGAAAAGGACATTGTTTCCCTTTTATTACATTACACAGGGCACATCTTTAAAGTTACAGCGAAATTCCACGTGTTTAATTTTCGACTTTTTAAAGCCATAACGATGTCATACGGCGGAGAATTATCGCTATTTCTTGAATATCTTTTAATGTATCGCTCTCAAATTACATATGTACAGTTTGGGTTCCCATGGTCCCTAGTTGTGCCTGTGATTTTGAGACTGATCCAAAGATAAAATGGTTTACTGGCTACCATCTTGGGTTATATCATAGGAATATTTCTTATATATTTATATAGATTTCTTATATATAACAGCAAAAACAGAGGAGAGAAAAGAATAGAAGGGAGAATATCCAACTTTTAAAGAACAAAGATGAAACAATGTTAGGCACTAAGATCCTTTTGGAATCTCATTTTCTTGGCTTTGACCGAATGTCTATTATTATGATTATTGTACATGAGTATAATAAGGTGTTCATTCTGTTTCATCTTAGTTCATTGTGTAATTGTTCTCTCTATTTATGATGCCTCAGCACTTTACAGGTATGTCTCTGATTTGAGTTTAATGTGTTTGATTTTTAGGTTTGTGAGAAACAACTTCAAAAATGGCAACCAAACGAGAATTGACTACTAGATGCCAAGAATCTGCCATAGATGTCCACAATTGCTTGGTAGATTTTATTGGTCAGAAGCTTGACAAAACAGATTTTATACGATTGAAGGAATTTTTCACTGACAATCCACTTACAAGAGCAGATCTGGATAGTATAAAAAGCGTTCGTGATCTAGTCGATGCTCTAATAAAATATACAATTATAGATATTGGGGACTATGGCGAATTGATAAAAAAATTGCAGCGTGTGCATCGTCAGCTGGCAATTCATGTTCAGACAGAAGAAGGTAGAATAAAGGCTATTCTGAATGATGATGGTAAGTACATTTAAATTTGTAGTCAATCAGAAGTTTCTGGTACATAATTTTGCATGTATAAGATATTAAACCAGACTGGAAGCTGATGTTTAACTAAGTGTGATTGATTTCCAAAGTCCATTAAAAGGTGTTCAGCTTGTTCACACTAACCATTATGAATGATGTGGGTATGACCTTTTAAGTTAAGATAAGATTTGATTCTGGTTTTAGAGGGTAATTCAAGTTCTTTGTGATCTGAATTTTTGTTTAAGATGGGAACTTCAGCCAATGTCTGTGTGACTGGATGCTTTTGGGAAATGTCAAGTTATATGTTTAAGAGTCCAACTTCACCTTTGGTGGTATCATGTAAATGTATTTCACCGATACTGGCTATAACAACACAGGATAGGCACAGGAACTTAATTATACACTGGTGCTTCAGTCAGTTTTCATTTTATATTAAAAAAGAAAAGATATATAAAGGTTCTGGATATGTATGTAGCTAAGAGGAATGAGTGTTTTCTGTATCTATATGACTCATCAGGAGAGAGGAAAGTCAACAACAACCTACAGGTATGTTTTCAAACATTACAATAATAGTGTTGGTTGGTTGTATTAAGTACTCACAAGTACAGGTTAGTTGTGTTAGTAGAAAATGTGAGTTGTAAGGGTGAGGAATAAGGCATGAGAGGATATTTGTGATTATTTGAAATGAAAACACAAGTACAGGTTATTTATGTAAGAACTAAATGTGAGATGTACACAAAAGTAGTTTGGTTGTGTGAGTAGTACATGTAAGATGTACACCCAAGTACAGGTTGGCTGTGTGAGTAGTACATGTGAGATGTACACACAAGTACAGATTGACTGTGTGAGTAGTACATGTAAGATGTACACCCAAGTACAGATTGGCTGTGTGAGTAGTACATGTAAGATGTACACCCAAGTACAGGTTGGCTGTGTGAGTAGTACATGTGAGATGTACACCCAAGTACAGGTTATGTGAGTAGTACATGTAAGATGTACACCCAAGTACAGGTTGGCTGTGTGAGTAGTACATGTGAGATGTACACCCAAGTACAGGTTATGTGAGTAGTACATGTAAGATGTACACCCAAGTACAGGTTGGCTGTGTGAGTAATACATGTGAGATGTACACCCAAGTACAGGTTATGTGAGTAGTACATGTGAGATGTACACCCAAGTACAGGTTATGTGAGTAGTACATGTAAGATGTACACAAAAGTACAGTTTGGTTGTGTGAGTAGTACATGTGAAATGTACACACAAGTACAGTTTGGTTAAGTGAGAAGTACATCCGAGATGTACACAAAAGTACAGTTTGGTTGTGTGAGTAGTACATGTGAAATGTACACACAAGTACAGTTTGGTTGTGTGAGTAGTACATGTGAAATGTACACACAAGTACAGATTGGCTGTGTGAGTAGTACATGTAAGATGTACACCCAAGTACAGATTGGCTGTGTGAGTAGTTCTTTCTGAGATGTACACACAAGTACAGTTTGGTTGTGTGAGTAGTACATGTAAGATGTACACACAAGTACAGATTGACTGTGTGAGTAGTACATGTAAGATGTACACCCAAGTACAGATTGGCTGTGTGAGTAGTACATGTAAGATGTACACCCAAGTACAGATTGGCTGTGTGAGTAGTTCTTTCTGAGATGTACACACAAGTACAGTTTGGTTGTGTGAGAAGTACATCCGAGATGTACACAAAAGTACAGTTTGGTTGTGTGAAAAGTACATGTGAGATGTACACAAAAGTACAGGTTGGTTTATATGTTGTACATGCAAGATGTACACAAAAGTACAGTTTGGTTGTGTGGGTAGTACATGTGAGATGTACACAAAAGTACAGGTTGGTTTTTATGTTGTACATGTGAGATGTACACAAAAGTACAGTTTGGTTTTTATGTTGTACATGTGAGATGTACACACAAGTACAGATTGGCTGTGTGGGTAGTACATGTGAGATGTACACACATGTACAGTTTGGTTGTGTGGGTAGTACATGTGAAATTTACACAAAAGTACAGATTGGCTGTGTGAGTATTACATGTGAAATATACACAAATGTACAAGTTGGCTGTGTGAGTGTATTATGACAAATAAGATGCCATATATCTTTTAGCTTGAATGTGACTCTTGACCTGTATTTTTTTTTTGTTCTGTCATCAGGTCAGCTAGATGACTTTTGAATGGTCGATAGAAGAATAATATGAATGTATTAAAATAAAATTATTAACTCTAAGCTATCAGAGTTTGTTTCAATATCTTCTGTAAATACTAGTATTTTTTCTGTTCTTTCAGCAAACCTGTCTGCTGTGAATACACCAACAGCCAGCACAAGCCAGGAAACACAGAGTAAGTTGTAGAGCTCCCTATACATATTATCCTAGTCCTTTGTAGCTTGTTCACTGCTGTGTTATTGTATAATATGGTTCTTCTCAGAACTTGAAAAAAAAATCTAGATAAACAGGGTGTGGGTTACAGAAAGTTAGATGTAAACCTGACAGTTGGTGACTAATATCCCTGTAGTATATATCTCATGTGACAGTTGATGACTAATAACCCTGTAGTATATATCTCATGTGACAGTTGATGACTAATATCCCAGTAGTATATCTCATGTTACTCTTGACCTGTATTTTTTTTTGTTCTGTCATCAGGTCAGCTAGATGACTTTTGAATGGTCGATGTAATATGTATATATCTCAAATAAAATTATTAACTCTAAGCTATCAGAGTTTGTTTCAATATCTTCTGTAAATACTAGTATTTTTTCATGTGTCTGCTGTGAATACACCAACAGCCAGCTACACAGAGTAAGTTGTAGTATATATCTCATGTGACCTAGTCCTTTGTAGTTGTTCACTGCTGTGTATATTGTAATATATATCTCATGTGACTTGAAAAAAAAATCTAGATAAACAGGGTGTGGGTTACAGAAAGTTAGATGTAAACCTGACAGTTGGTGACTAATATCCCTGTAGTATATATCTCATGTGACAGTTGGTGACTAATATCCCTGTAGTATATATTTCATGTGACAGTTGGTGACTAATATCCCTGTAGTATATATCTCATGTGACAGTTGGTGACTAATATCCCTGTAGTATATATCTCATGTGACAGTTGGTGACTAATATCTCTGTAGTATATATCTCATGTGACAGTAAGTGACTGATATCTCTGTAGTATATATCTCATGTGACAGTAAGTGACTGATATCTCTGTAGTATATATCTCATGTGAGAGTTGGTGACTAATATCCCTGTAGTATATATCTCATGTGACAGTTGGTGACTAATATCCCTGTAGTATATATCTCATGTGACAGTTGGTGACTAATATCCCTGTAGTATATATCTCATGTGACAGTTGGTGACTAATATCCCAGTAGTATATATCTCATGTGACAGTTGGTGACTAATATCCCTGTAGTATATATCTCATGTGACAGTTGGTGACTATATCATGTGACTGTAGTATATATATCTCATGTGACAGTTGGTGACTATATCCCTGTAGTATATATCTCATGTGACAGTTGGTGACTAATATCCCTGTAGTATATATCTCATGTGACAGTTGGTGACTAATACCCCTGTAGTATATATCTCATGTGACAGTAAGTGACTAATATCCCTGTAGTATATATCCCTGTAGTATATATCTCATGTGACAGTTGGTGACTAATATCCCTGTAGTATATATCTCATGTGACAGTTGGTGACTAATATCCCTGTAGTATATATCTCATGTGACAGTTGGTGACTAATATCCCTGTAGTATATATCTCAGTATATATCTCATGTGACAGTTGGTGACTAATATCCCTGTAGTATATATCAGATGTGACAGTTGGTGACTAATATCCCTGTAGTATATATCCAGTTGTGACTGTAGTATATATCTCATGTGATATATATATATATATCTCATGTGACAGTTGGTGACTAATATCCCTGTAGTATATATCTCATGTGACAGTTGGTGACTAATATCCCTGTAGTATATATCTCATGTGACAGTTGGTGACAGTATATATCTCATGTGACAGTTGGTGACTAATATCCCTCAGTATATATCTCATGTGACTAATATCCCATGTGACAGTATATATCCTCATGTGACAGTAAGTGACTGATATCCCAGTAGTATATATCTCATGTGACAGTTGGTGACTAATATCCCTGAAGTATATATCCCTGTAGTATATATCTCATGTGACAGTTGGTGACTAATATCCTTGTAGTATATATCTCATGTGACAGTTGGTGACTAATAACCCTGTAGTATATATCTCATGTGACAGTTGGTGACTAATATCCCTGTAGTATATATCTCATGTGACAGTTGGTGACTAATATCCCTGTAGTATATATCTCATGTGACAGTTGGTGACTAATATCCCTGTAGTATATATCTCATGTGACAGTTGGTGACTAATATCCCTGTAGTATATATCTCATGTGACAGTTGGTGACTAATATCCCTGTAGTATATATCTCATGTGACAGTAAGTGACTAATATCCCTGTAGTATATATCCCTGTAGTATATATCTCATGTGACAGTTGGTGACTAATAACCCTGTAGTATATATCTCATGTGACAGTAAGTGACTAATATCCCTGTAGTATATATCCCTGTAGTATATATCTCATGTGACAGTTGGTGACTAATATCCCTGTAGTATATATCTCATGTGACAGTTGGTGACTAATATCCCTGTAGTATATATCTCATGTGACAGTTGGTGACTAATATCCCTGTAGTATATATCTCATGTGACAGTTGGTGACTAATATCCCTGTATATATATCTCATGTGACAGTTGGTGACTAATATCCCTGTAGTATATATCTCATTTGACAGTTGGTGACTAATATCCCTGTAGTATATATCTCATGTGACAGTTGGTGACTAATACCCATGTAGTATATATCTCATGTGACAGTAAGTGACTAATATCCCTGTAGTATATATCCCTGTAGTATATATCTCATGTGACAGTTGGTGACTAATATCCCAGTAGTATATATTTCATGTGACAGTAGGTGACTAATATCCCAGTAGTATATGTTTCATGTGACAGTTGGTGACTGATATCCTAGTAGTATATATTTCATGTTACAGTTGGTGACTAATATCCCTGTAGTATATATCTCATGTGACAGTTGGTGACTAATATCCCTGTAGTATATATCTCATTTGACAGTTGGTGACTAATATCCCTGTAGTATATATCTCATGTGACAGTTGGTGACTAATATCCCTGTAGTATATATCTCATGTGACAGTTGGTGACTAATATCCCTGTAGTATATATCTCATGTGACAGTTGGTGACTAATATCCCTGTAGTATATATCTCATGTGACAGTTGGTGACTAATATCCCTGTAGTATATATCTCATGTGACAGTTGGTGACTAATATCCCTGTAGTATATATCTCATGTGACATGTGACAGTAGTATATATCTCATGTGACAGTAAGTGACTATATCCCTGTAGTATATATCTCATGTGACAGTTGGTGACCCTAATATATCCCTGTAGTGTATATATATCTCATGTGACAGTTGGTGACTAATATCCCTGTAGTATATATCTCATGTGACAGTTGGTGACTAATAACCCTGTAGTATATATCTCATGTGACAGTAAGTGACTAATATCCCTGTAGTATATATCCCTGTAGTATATATCTCATGTGACAGTTGGTGACTAATATCCCTGTAGTATATATCTCATGTGACAGTTGGTGACTAATATCCCTGTAGTATAAATCTCATGTGACAGTTGGTGACTATGTGATATCCCTGTAGTATATATCTCATGTGACAGTATATATCCCTGTAGTATATATCTCATGTGACAGTACCCTGTAGTATATATCTCATGTGACAGTAGTGACTATATCCCTGTAGTATATATCTCATGTGACATTTTGTGATAATATCCCTGTAGTATATATCTCATGTGACAGTTGGTGACTAATATCCCTGTAGTATATATCTCATGTGACAGTTGGTGACTAATATCCCTGTAGTATATATCTCATGTGACAGTTGGTGACTAATA
>NW_026782759.1:347500-363467 GCF_031769215.1 Ylistrum balloti | reverse complement strand
TTTTCCCATTGAATTATTGTTTTACATAAGCCGAAGTGTTGATCTTCTGTTAAATGTACTTGATAGCAAAATGACGTCACAATTTCTCCACTTCTAAATGATTGAAGCTGAAAAGGCTTTTTCGAAATATCGATCTATCATCTCATCGTCAATCAAGCATAACAGAGTCGTGTTCTTTCAGGTTAGCTTGACCCTCCACACATCCTTTACATAACAAAAGTTCCGACATGACGTCTTTAAGGTTCAATGCATAGGCCAGACAGAGTAAGTTTTTTTATGATTTTTTATAGTTTTTTTTTTTATCATAGACTTAATAGTCCTGGAGTCGTTCTTTAATTGGCTAAATATCCATCACAAATTACCATGATACGTGACTGATACCTATGTGACAGTGACCTATAATCAAACACGGGATCGTTAATCTAATAATCTTCATCATCTTCTAATAGTACCTTTGCTAATTCGACAACGTTTTATCTCGCCTAAATCATAAGACCAGCCTCTGTCCTCGATGAGGTTGGTGAAGTCTGAGCCATGTACTCTGTATGGATGACATATCGAACAGCTACACATATCATCGTCTTCACGGAGAGAGAATGTTTCTCCTTCTACGTTTACATCACGGCAAACCTTAGAATAGTTAAACGACAAAATTACAGTGCTTTGATAATTTTGTGTTCATGTTCGATTTCTACACAATCGTAAGACGTTCAGAGCATAGATATACTCCACGCATGAGACATGTGACCTTTTCATTTTGTCCGAAATAAACAAGTAGATTGGGAGTCTGATGTATTTGTTGTGACCAGTCTTGGAAAGTCTGTAGTCGATCCTCACATTTAACCATTGACTGATATACTGGACGAATGAGATGTGAAGTGCGTGGGATACAATATATATGTATCAATATCGATATACTTGTCAGAGTGAAGTCTACCGTGACCACCCGACATCATGGCATCACTCCACCCAGGGGACAGCTGGTCGCAGATATTGCCTGCTTCATATTCATTTTTAATGACGTAGTTTTGTCGAAACCTGATATTTACAAACTGAATCTATATTTAAATATGTAAAATAAAACCATTAACACCTCGGCATACCGGAGGAAGAAACTCATTCCGTATAATGTAGTTATGGTGTTTTAACACATCAACCATCCATCCTCCTTATGTCCCGGGAGTTTGCCCACGCTATTAATGGACATCACGTGTTACATGTCGTCGCCATCCCGCTGTACAAGAGACATTCGGTACTCAGGCTTTTCATTATCTATTTCAAAAGTCATGCACGACATTTAACTTTTATCCCGGACCGTTGACTACCAAAACCAAAGTCTTATCAGACGTAGAACAAATGGTGCTATGATGAAGTGTGAACTAACTTTATCCTTGGGTTCCTGAAATATCTTATACCGAAACTTTGCAAACGTCCAGACGGACACAGATACCGGTTGAAACAAGTACAGGAAGTAGGGAAGTGAGGTCTGCCGACATTAATGATGCGAGTGCTACAAACTTCTGATTAATCTGTCTAAAACATTCACCAAAGTGTGACCTGTACATAAATTATCAGTTATACTGAATTTTTCACATATATTGTGAGACCGAAATGTGTCACGTTATATCGTGGTACAGACAAGAACTGAAGAACGCCCATCTTATCAAATGTGACACAACAATGTCATATCAAAGAGAGGTAAAAATCTGAGATACACATGATACGCACAAAAATACCCGTTTTCCAAGCCAAAAACAAGGGAAACTTTCCAAACTGATTTTTAATTACATAAAGAAGAGAGGACCTTAAATTATGATAAAGTTACATCGAAATCAAGGTATACCTTGAAGAGGCCACAAGAAAGGGCAAATGGTAACATAATACCTCACGTTAACGAACGTATTTTAGCTCATATAGTGTTACAATGTATCATCATATCACTGCAGTAAGGCACACCACGACAATCTGGCGCGGTACAGGACAAAGTACTTTTCTTTCACGAATTGTTTTAAAGCGCAGCGTGATCACTCCACAGCGGCCTGTCAAGGTTCATAAAAGTACCTGAACAGTGTATGTCGAGGACAACAAGCTACGGCGACACACTGTATACAACACTACACACGAACTTAGAACAAATATCATGGGATGTAAAGATGTGCTTTACACAGAAAAACAAAGTGGGGTAACTGAGAAAAATACCCCGCTTTATTTAATACCTCAATTCGTGATTGTACTAAGAATCATATTTGTCTGATTTTTTTTTTTCGTGTTACATTTTCACTTTCATCACTTTACTGACCGAAATGTGAACGGCTATCGAAGAGACGACATAATTGTTATGCGTTGTACACGCCCGTTTGAGATGTATATGTGTATATGTGTCATTTATGGTTCAATGGATAGTGTAACCCGAGAAACATAAAAGAAATCATATGAATCTCTTACAGTCTATAAATACACTTACGATCAGATTATGTAAGTAAAAAATACACTTACGATCAGATAATGTAAGTAAAAAATACACTTACGATCAGATAATGTAAGTAAAAAATACAAGGTCATTCAACGAATATGTTGCCGTCCTGTACAGCACTACATTACATAGGTCAAACAGCGTGTGATACTGGGTACAAAGGGGTATAATTTTCGAAAAGAAAATACTTCTATCAGGCAAATATCTAAAGCCTAAAAAAGCAATAAGAGTTGAGCTTTCACAGAAACATAAATTAGTACTTTGATAAATTCTGTATGATATGTGAAATCAAGATAAATGTAAATATCATGCATATATGTATGGTTTTTCTGTCCTTACTTTACCGGTTATGCACTGATTGACAAATCCTGATATGAGGCATGGAATTTATATTATTCCTAATATCGATAAAACTTGTATCCATGTGGAGCACTTAATCTGATCAAATTGATTGTTCCTTCGTAAGAATTTCGTGAAAAGGTTTTTCTTCTTCATTTAAATCCTGTAACAGAAAAGAAAATTTGCTTTTGTTGGCATCTCATTTCGTCAAATCGATGAATTTTGTTTTTTTGTTTTATGTTTTTTTTGTTTTTTGTTTTTGTTGTTTTTGTTTTGTTTTGTTTTTTGTTTTTGTTTTGTTTTTGTTTTTGTATTATTATTAGTTTTTTGTTGTGAAAACTACTAATTCTGAACCCATACATACCATACTATGAACTTTTATAACAAAATAATAACTTGTCGTAGTGTAAGCTTAAAGGAAAGTTTTGTATTTGGTATACTAGAAAGCAACTGATGGAATCTAAGATTGATTTCTGCGGTGTAACCTAATACTTCAGCTAATTAGAATGCCTTACGGTAGCGAGTTCTGGGAGGCTTGTCTCACATCGGCACCGTCTCCGTGTCCATTTCGGACGACGGCAGCTTAATAGATCATACACGGGAACCAAAAGATCAGGATCTACTGGTGGTTGATCTGAAATAAATAAATATATCAAATAATATCAGTATGGAAGATAAATAGACAAAAGTCATCGATGATGATGATGAGGAGGAGGAGGACGACGACGACGACGACGATGCCGACGACGACGACGATGATGATGACGACGACGACGATGATGATGATGACGACGATGATGATGATAATAATAATGATAATGACGACAACGACGATGACGATGATGACGATGATGGTGATGATGATGATAATGATGATGATGATGATGACGACGACGACGACGACGACGACGATAATAATAATGATGATGATGACGACGATGACGACGAATACGACGATGATGATGATGATGATGATAATGACGACGACGATGATGATGACGACGACGACGATGATGATGATGACGACGATGATGATGATAATAATAATGATAATGACGACTACGACGATGATGACGATGATGGTGATGATGATGATAATGATGATGATGATGATGACGACGACGACGACGACGACGACGACGACGACGATAATAATAATGATGATGATGACGATGACGACGAATACGACGATGATGATGATGATAATGACGACGACGATGATGATAATGATGATAATGACGACGACGACTACGATGATGATAATGATGATGATTAATTTCTTTATTCCTCCACACTGATGATTTCCATGCATATGAACAGAAAAAGAAACATATGTAAGGTATATATGTTATTTTAAAACCGACAAAAAAAATATGTAAAAGACATGTAAATATAATGAACAAAAAAGTTACATAGTAATGTCAATAAAGGTGCACAAGAGAAATAGTAATACAATAATGATAATGGTAGATATCCCGACAAATATAAAAATGTATATTGACATGAATAATATTGCGTGATGTCAGTATAGGAACGCAATACATACATATCTGAGCATCATTCATGCAAGTCAAATTACCTCATTACAGAGAACATTACTTTAAATCTTACGTGCATTTACATACCAGTGTCCATGTACATGTTTGAAAATGATTTCTCCTCCATACAATGAGTAAGAGATATATAGAGATGCTAGACCCACTTAAATGTTACAGCTGATGCTCATTCGGAAAAATCAGGCAATCTCTGATAAAGGAGAATGATTTTCGCCAAGGGTGAAAGCAGTAGCGTTGAAAATAAATATATCTATGTATAAGGTTATTCAACTAAGAATCACAACATGAGTATTATCATTTTCATTTTCAGATGTTTCACATAGGTACAATGGTAACGTTACGTTTACATGTTGCTAACGTACACAAACTCCATCATGAATAACAAGACACATTAGAGGTTACAGTATTCCTAGTAGGAAATTCAACAGCCTTTACCTGAAATCACTTGTAATTTGTTATCTTCCATGTCAATATTACGTCACTAATGGCCTACATTGATGACGTCACATTTTTATTTATGTAATACATTTGAATATGCAAATAAAGAGCGCTCATATCTTATAGCTCATATTGTCTCTTAGTTTATTAACATTTTCTATATTTACTTGACTAATATTATTATGTATATCACAAGTATAACTGTCCTTAGAATATTTCATTATATAGTCATCTACCTACCCTTTAGTTTGTTTCACCATTGATCTGAGAGAAATTTGTAAACTATCATTTCAACAACAATTATGGCGTTTGTTAAGTAAATAGTGTAATTGTCGTAAGCACCGGTTTGGCTATAATAAACGACCTACCTCTCAGGCGACTCACGATTGTACCGACAAATACGACGATGAGGACACCCAACGCGCCAAGCCACATGTAGGAGAGGGAATATAGCACATCTAAACCTTGTCTGTAATAAAGAAGCATAAGGAAATTGGGTTTAATGTAAGGTATACTCTTATGCTTCAAACCACAACACGCCGAATGCAATGGGTTCAAGATGTTCAAATCATTAATACAAATGTCTTGTAATTATTACACAATTGATAAAATTGGCGTTTATTGATAGTCTCCGTCATATCATGAATCAACACACGTACAACTTACGAGATAACCTACATAATATGTGATCGGGCAGGTGACCCCATACCTTTTCACATCCATTCCGGGAATCGAACACCGGACGGCTAGCTGAATGGCGAGTGCATTACTACTGCGCCTTCTGACCAACCATAACCTACTTGACACAACGGTGCTATATCAGCAATATACGAGTCTCTCTGATGTATTTTATAAAATATAACGATAAATAATTCTTGTTATGATTATAAATTACTATTGTGATATGTTAAATGCATTTATTGTGCTATTACGAACTCATTATTAACGCTTGCATTGACTTTATATTGTTTATCAATAAACGTTCCATTTATATTGAATATCAGTACATTCTTCCTGATAGTTGAATAAATGGGATAAGGTCTGTAATTACGCAAATTACGCTACGAAATATATTGAAATAAACAAGTTTTCGGAATCCTTGAAATCATGAAATGACAGATGTCATTAAGTACATTTTCCTTTCTATTGATTACAAAACGTTATATTTTACAAGTACAAACAACTGCTGTAAACCCCGCTAATTAGTAGCCAGTATATTGATTCGTTATCTTCAACGAACTCACGAGACAGACACGGCGGTATTTTCGATGCAGCAATAAATGAATACTTCGGTCAGCTGGTATAATAATGATATTAATAAAAAGAGACAGCAAAATCAACATGTCCTGCTTTTCGTTTAGAGATATGATTAAACTGCATCACACTGAAGGGTCTGAATTCTTGCAACCTTGGAGAAGTCTAAGTGAAATCAAATTGGTCGAAATAATTGTTAAAAACAAGCTAGGAAATGTGTGTAAAGTGTTTACTCAGAACCGTACCAATATTCGATTGAATTGAAGATTGACATGCCGGTTACGGCAAACTTCGGTGATTAAATGCCCACTAGCAGTGTTGATGTTTACAAGAACTCTCAAAATCGTACTTAAACTGTAATTGGCAGTATCGTTATAATTCGCTTAAGATTACTACTCACGGTAGACTTTCAGTTTCCACAGAAGACGCTGTGATGTTCGTTAGGTACAAAGAGCTACTAATGCTGTCAAAATTAGTGCTGTTCAGTTGGATGGAGATATTGGCAGATGGGCAATTATACATCGGAGCAGGTTCCAGTTTAGGATGAACTCGCACACCCGTAGAAACGAATTTTCCTACGGAGATCCATCCAACGAAAAGTACACTAGACAGTCCTCCTACTATCGCTCCCTACATTGTGCCAGGGAAAAAAAATATATCACTTATTGTTTTGAGAAATTTGTTTTTGCATTGATCTGTTTCAAGCAAATCATTGATTCGTAGAGCTAATCGAGATTACATTGTCACTTGGACATCTGACCTTAAATTATCCTGTAATTAAAATATAGAATAGAATATTATCACTTTCCTACACACTTTCACATCAAATGCTACACTTACTTATCTTAATCAGTGTATAGTAGATCATAACAGACTATAGGTAGAAAGTAGTATGACCACGTAAAACTAAACAAATATACATGAAGATTATGTAATGAAACCTTCATTTATCTCAAAATCAGTGCATATGTCATATCCCTATAATATATATTTTGTATTTTAGTATCTTTACTATTGAGAAATACTCCGGTCATCGCCCCCGTTACGCTTGATGACATGATATTAAAAATCTGAAAAAAAAGTCACGTACAATTAAATTTAGCCCCTTTCACACAATGGCTATTTTAACACCTCTTTGTATTGTTGTCATTACAATGATCCTGTTTACAAAAGCACAGTAGGTAGTCGTTGACTTCAGCGTACATCACTTTTATGAACAGCGAGAGGTTTTTATCCCGTTACGCTTGATGACATGATATTAAAAATTCTTAAAAAAAATCACTAATCTCGTACAATTAAATTATATAAGATAGCACGTGTAATCCTTTCACACATATGGTATTTAAATTAAGACTATTATTATATATATCTTTTATGTATATGTTGTATATAAATACATATATATTGAGACTTTATGTATATAAATTGAGATTTTATGTATATGTTGTATATAAATTGAAGTATACAGTATATATATTGAGATATGTATACGTTGTATATATATTGAGATTTATGTATACATATATAATTTGGGTGTATACTTTTATGATATATATTGAGATTTATGTATACGTTGTATATATATTGAGAGTATACGTTTATATATATTGAGACTTTATGTATACGTTGTATATATATTGAGATTTTAGTATTTATGTACGTTGTATATAAATTGAGATTTTATATACTTGTATATATATTGAGATTTTATGCTATGTTGTATATAAATTGAGATTTTATATACGTTGTATATATATTGAGATTTATGTATACGTTGTATATATATTGAGATTTATGTATACGTTGTATATATATCGAGAATTATGTATACGTTGTATATATATTGAGATTTTATGTATATGTTGTATATATATTGAGATTTATGTATACGTTGTATATATCATTGAGATTTATGTATACTTTATGTTGTATATATATTGAGATTTTATGTATACGTTGTATATAAATTGAGATTTTATATACGTTGTATATATATTGAGATTTTATGTATATGTTGTATATAAATTGAGATTTTATATACGTTGTATATATATTGAGATTTATGTATACGTTGTATATATATTGAGATTTATGTATACGTTGTAAATATATTGAGATTTATGTATAGGTTGTATATATATTGAGATTTTATGTATATGTTGTATATATATTGAGATTTATGTATACGTTGTATATAAATTGAGATTTTATGTATATGTTGTATATAAATTGAGATTTTATATACGTTGTATATATTGAGATTTTATGTATATGTTGTATATAAATTGAGATTTTATATACGTTGTATATATATTGAGATTTTATATACGTTGTATATATATTGAGATTTATGTATACGTTGTATATATATTGAGATTTTATATATATATATATTGAGATTTATGTATACGTTGTATATATATATGTATATGTTGTATATATATTGATATTTATGTATACGTTGTATATATATTGAGAATTATGTATATGTTGTATATATATTGAGATTTATGTATACGTTGTATATATATTGTTTATGTATACGTTGTATATATATTGAATTTTATGTATATGTTGTATATATATTGAGATTTTATGTATACGTTGTATATGAATTTTTTATATACGTTGTATATATATTGAGATTTTATGTATATGTTGTATATATATTTTATATACGATATATATTGAGATTTTATGTATATGTTGTATATAAATTGAGATTTTATATACGTTGTATATATATTGAGATTTATGTATACGTTGTATATATATTGAGATCTTATATATATGCTGCATATTGAATGAGGTTATATATATATTTCGTATATCAATGGAGACTATCTGTATATGTTGTATAGTCAAATTCACGTCATTAAACAATAACAAGTAGGATATTTTTACACAGAAGTTAGCAGCTAAGGAATATGCTTTCAAGTATAATCATATAATCAATCCCGGTTCGCAAATGTAACAATTAGTTTCAAAATGTCCATATACAAGGACGTTTTTGATGTAGATAAGATAAGCATAACGAGCATAGTGAGTATTGCTAAATCAATACATGTCCCCTTCCGGCCCTCACAAGCTTGTGCGCTGCAATAAGCTATAAAATTGATGCTGCTTTGTGATAATTTGGGGAAAAAGGAAAAGTATATGTTTAGTTTGTAACTGTTATAGTTTTTTGTATGTGCGAGGTGTGATCTAAATCATATAAGGAATGAAGCTGCTAGAGCTCAGATAATGATTTTCTAAAGATAGCAATGTGACCTTGACCTAACAGCTTTGAATCTCAAACTCAATCATTTTAGCCCTTTAAACGTGTTCGAAGTTTTATGAAAATCACTCAATGATTAAAGCCGCTAGAACTTACAGTTGATCTTGACCCAACAATTCTTAATTTCGGAATTTGATATAACGGTTCTTTTGTTGTTAAGAGTATTTTGACCAAAATCCCACAAAAAAATTCAGATTTTCCTAATATGTTAAAAGTGACCTTTATCAAACAACTCTGCAAACTGAAACTTAAACTAATGTTAGTTTGGTTCTTAATAACTGTGTGTGAAGTTTGAATGATACTACAAGAGATGAAGCTGGTAGAGAGCAATTATCCAACAATGGGTGACCTTGACCCAACAACGAGGAACTTAATTTTGACGACGATAATTCGAAGTGTGACTTTGCCGGCTCATTGAATAAAGCCGCTACAGCGCTGAGATGTTTTCTTAAACAGTATTACATGGCATGCACATACAAAAAGCAACCATTAAACTGAACCTTGGTGGGAATCCCTCAAATCCTGATGCCGTTAACTCGCTGATAACAAACCTGAAATTGTCCTCGATAATATGATTCTAAATGAGAACGCGTGGTGTGATGATCATTCAAGGGATAGAGAACTGACAATGATTTTCTAAGAGAAAATAGTTTCGGTGACCTTGAGCCTCGAATTCTAGAACTCAATCGTGTTGGAGATAATGAGATGCTATATAAGAGAGAAATGTGATGAGAATCCCGCAAGGAATGAATTCGCTAAATATAAACGAAAGTTTTTTTTTTTCTAAAAATAGTAATATTGACTTTCATCTTCACCAATTAACCCTGAAATTAAAACTAAAAGCTGTATAAGGGCTGAGTAAGTGTGGGAAGATTAATGAGAATCCTTCAAAGAACGAAGCAGCATTAGCACTGACAACGGGTTTCCAAAGATTATAACAGTGACCTTTACCTCTACCAAACAACCCTAAAACTGGAACTTGTCTAAGACAAGCTCGCTTAAAAAGTGTGTATGTTTTATGAAAAGCCTCAAGGAATGGAACAATTCAAACTTTGTCAAGTAAATGCTATCGTATATGACGTGTTTCTGAATTTGTACGCTTATTGCAGAATCTAAAATGTGTGTAGGAACAGCTATGTGTAGTTGGCTTCATTTATATTGCTTACTGTTTAATCAATAACTAGGAAAAATCAAGGTTAGCCACTCAATGTTTTTGAGTTGAGTGCATGTAGTGAATGTAATTCTGCATTCCTCTTAGTGATAGTACGGAACTGAAGTATAATGCCGAAGGCCTCTATCCGGACATCTCATCGGTCACATTATACTGACCAGGTAACAGAGCTCAAAGACTTATTCACAGCGGCGAACGCTCACCGTAAGGCTAAAATTGAGATATTGTCAAGGAGATATCAGGAAGAAGAGGGGTCTCTAGAAAAGAGTGCAATTATAAAGATCCATTAATTGTTCCATTCCTACGATCATTCAATGGGGTGGTAGGTATAATACTTACACCCTACCTGCAAACCTGCAAAGATTCATGGACAGAAACGTATTCTAGGCTGTGCTGTTACAACACACGTTCTAAGATAAAACGTAAGCTCAACATCGAGCTTAATTAGAAACTTTATAATTGATTTTATGTACAAACCGTCAAGTTGAACTTTACATTAAAATAAAACCAATGTACTGAAACGATTTTGTTTACAAGTCAGAAAATCATGAGTTCTTAACATATTTTAATATCAAACTATGAATTAAACTGTGTCGTACAGCTGGTTTTTCCTTGAGGATTATTCAGTAATGCTAAAGAGCTTTTAGAAACAAAGGCGGCGATTGAGGAGAATCCAACGCGATCGCAAGAAATATTCAAAATTCAGATGGAGGTCCATTAGCTTCATTATTTCATAATCTTTTAAACTCTGACAGCTTTGCTGTAACTGGTATATTAACACATATAATTCAAAACAGGCATGAGCGGATCAGGACACTTACTCGTGTTATCGGACCCTTTAGTCCTGAAACAACAAAGGCGACCAAACAGCCAAGAACACCGAATACAAACACTGAAAAAAGCACCAAAATATAAACAAATGTATAAATTAATAATATATGAGAATGAGGATTATCAAATTCTTTAAATGTCAATGAAATATGATATTGTGATTGAGCAAAGATACCCCGGCATTGGCAATTTTATAGGCAACTATCGACGTTAGTCAAATAGAAATAAAATAGTCATTGAAAAAGCAAAATATCGGATAAAAGAGAATAAAACATTTCTCAGTTAGATCACTCTCACAACCATAAAGCATCCACATAATTTTCATTACCCTGCATCTTTTGAAACTGTATTATGAGTTTATCCGTCAGTTGACGACTTCAAGCCGTTAAATCGTGATGATTGGAGCAGACCCATATGAAATCATCTGCGACATGTTAACACCATACTTTGGGGAAGAAGGTGTGTTACTATCAAGAAATGGACAATTCACAATAAGGAATGGAAAGTGTTACTATCAAGAAATGGACAATTCACAATAAGGAATGGAAATCACCATGCCTATCATACAGCATGGTAGAAAGCAGTCCACAATGGTTTCATTACAAGAAAAGATCGAGATAAGCGGCTGATGTTGAAAGTCTGTCGAGCCATCGATTTCCAATCTTGGTGGGTATGTAAGATGGATGTAGTCAGTAGATTTCTTGTTATCTAAATGCAAGTCGTCACTACATCGGAACGTGTAATTAAACGACTTTGGTATGTCCTTGTGACCTGTTTTGATATGGTCTTTGATAAATGATAAATTCAGCCTCAAATGCATACACTAACAAATGGACCAACAGAGCCACTGTTAGTTCCCATTGATATGTCGATGGTCTTTTGGAAGATCTTACGACCAAACTCAACGAAGATATTATCAACCAGAAAGTCGATCATTTCTATGATTTCGTCGACCGTATATTTCTTCTATATTTATATTTGAACGTATTATTCGTACCACTCAAAGCTTTCACAACAAGAGAACAAATGCATTCCTTCAGCTTATAATGGGGTATGGTGGTGTAGAGATGGAAAAATTAAATGTTTGTTTATTCTACAAAAAAGTGTTTTTAAACGAGGGTGTTCAATATTAGTCAAACTTTCTTTGGAGTCCTTTCAAATTTATATAGTATAAATTCCATTTCTTGAGCAAACAGTATGTCAATAGGACTGTAACAAAGACTATGATATGAATGGTAGGTAGTAGTATTGACAAAAGTTTAACTGAACAGCTAGACGAGCAGCAAGGTTGAATGGCTAGAGGAGCAGCAATAAAACGTTGTTGATATAGATTTTTGTGAAGGTTAGGAATCCAATATAACCGGAAGAGGTCCTTATCCTCATTAGGCAATTTAAGGTATTGTAATACCGAGGCATAATTAGAATGATACATCCTAACAATATGAACTCGGGATGTAAAACAAAGCTTCCAACACACAGATTAGTATCATGATGTTGACCTTAATGTAGAAAAACATATTTCGCCAAAGTGATCATGATGTCGAACAGACTTCCTGTCCATTGTTCGAATCCACATTCATATTTCCAAGAAGTGTTTTGTAAACTAGTATTATGACGAAAACTGAACATAACAAATCATTAAGATATCACAGTTCTGTTCAGTAAGAGTTTTATTTCCATATACAAAAGTTAGTAACTTGTAAACAAAGAGAACAAACATTCCTACTTGAGAGTTGAGTGATGATGATCCCCCTCCTCTCAGACATCGGTTTGGTGTGAGGTTTAACAATATCCTCCCAAAATACTGCTGACAGACTGCTCAACATGGACGACATGGAACTGAAAAGTAGTGAAAGTAAACACCAGGTATATTTGTATATGTAAGTTAACGTTATACATTTGTATTAGCTGTTTGGATATTCGGTAAAAGTGTATGTCTTTGATCGAAACATTTATAATAGAAGATAAATAATTGTGTTATATAGTATGCATTCTTGAACATAGCAAAATAGAGTCAATTACAGAATTGTCTTGTTCAGAGGGTACACACATGTTATAATATTGCGTACACTGTATTACACATGTATAAAAACTTATTGTGACGTCACTTCGATTCATCAAATGACGTCACACATTCAAATGACAATGTAGTGTAACAATGGAGACCATATATGTAGAAATGTCCGTTTCTACAAATTTGCATGAACAATAAAAAAGTGATACAAACTTTCTTCGTTTCAATGTGATATATAAAACGCGCCACGATTTTCCCGCCAAATGCTAGATTCTAAGATTCGTTTCATAAATTCACGAGCCAAATGAGAATTCGTGTAAACTATGTTATCATACGAATAACTTTACATGTTTCTGTAGTATGAAATAACTTTTAAACATGGTGTACATGGAAAGTTTAGATGCCGAATTATTTCAGATATATGTAGAATGACCTTAGGGAGGCACTAAACAAGGCGGCGAAGAAAAGTCCCGGCATGCAAGGCGTGTCATGGAATAAATCTACAACCATAGCTGGTATCAGCTGAAATATAATACATTTATTACACTCTATCAGAAGAATGCGTTGAAATACACAAAGAAAATAAATCAGCAGAATACATAATATATTTTAGATACAATTTCTTTGTCAAGTGCATGTCATTTAAGGATAAATATTGCGCCTAATATTGTGCCTAATTCACAAAAATACTTTCTTGAATGTGTTATCGTTTTTTTTTTTTTTTTTTTTTTGTTAATCACCATTTAATATATTTATATTTATATGTATCAACCTGATTCTGATTATCCAATTGTTTCGATTGTAGTGGGTCACAACCTTGACTGTGGTAGTAGCCGAACATAACAGCTCCCTCCAGCACACCCAACCAGGACATCGACATAATGGAAAAGGCGGTGACAAGATACATACTGAAATAAATCTTATTCTTTTTTCAAATGTGATTTCCTATGATAGAGTTTGTTTGTCATTTGCAATATTCCTGTCATATCTCCGTTGATTGTCGATTTGAAAATGTTTAATCATATCATTGGTGAAAAGTTCCTGTTCATCTTGAATACATTGTTAAGTAACACGTCATTGTGAATAAGTGATTATCGCGTCCTAGCCAGAAACAGCTGTATGGTGCATTCAAATTTATTGTTTGTCTCTACAGTATTTTATTTCAGTTTGTTTTTAATGGTGTACAATGTGTACAACTGCGACAATAATACTGCCGTACTTCAGGTTTAAAAGTTTCTGTAGCAATAAAAAAAGCTGTTGAAATAGTCATTTTTGCATTTCTCGATTTTATGGCAATGCTGAAACACGTATATAAGTACTCACTTAGATGTTGATTGCAAACTGGGTGTAGCTTTGATCCGCAGAAATGTGGTTTGCATAAAAACAGTAGAAAAGCCTCTAATTGAACTTCCAATAAGAAGACTCCAAAACGACTGTCTTATTGTTGGGTCAGGATCGAACCTATAATATAAGACTAATGCATTCAACATTTTACGGCTGTTCATGATACCATAATAATACTTGTGAAAACAGACGTTTCAGAGATATTTTGTATAAACGTAACCTACATGCCAATTATGCCCTTAGATATTTGTGTTCATTTCCACAAATCCAAATTCGTGACAGGACAACTATCTTACAGTTTTAATTTGGTCAAAAATGCCCTTAGCAAATTGTGTTAAAATGTGCGTGCTGTTCACTTGCTTGTCTTTTCTACAATCTTAAAGCTCATGTTTATTCAATGATATTCTGACAGATAACACCTGACTTCGAACGTTTAGATTGAACGTTTTCTGCATTTGCATGTCGAATGTACATAACAAATCGATACAATGTAATATATAAAATTTGATGGTATCATTAGGTAAACACTGTCGTGAATATCTTACAGACCATGTGCTATTAGTGCGCGTTTAAAATCTAAAAACATCTATAAATGTAACAAAACATTTTTTTACAAGCAATACAGTTCAACAAATCCGAATTCGTGATCTGACGACTATCTCACAGTTTTAATTTGGTCACAAAATGTGTTGCCCCGAAAGTATAATCAGAATGACGAAAATGTAACAAGTAGAACACCTAAGAACAAAAATACACCCAGATATGTGAACTTTTCACTATCTATCCACAACATTTCGAAACACAATTTGTTCTGCTGCTTCTTGTATCATCTGATATTATCAAAGTCCGGTTTAATAAGAGGTACAATGTATGGTTTGTCTTATTATTGTGAACAATAAAACAGGAAATATGGCTTACTCGAACAAGTTGACTCTGCCCGTATCGTATACAGCACTCCATGTAGCAGTCACTCCTCCCGCCTCTATTGTACCCTACGATGAATGACATCAATTATATATATCTGATGATGTAAACCCTATTAGAAACAACATCACAATATTACACAAGCTTGTGATAAATGGTTGTTAGAATGCACTTTATAAAATATGTTGGTAAAATGGCCATTGTGCACGTTATCGTTTCTTTCAAGATATCTTCTAAACCAATTATTTACATTTGTATTTGGTCATATTTTAAGCAGTAGTAAGTCATGGTTGTAGCATTATTCCAATGTGTAAACCAGAAGTAGAATTGAAACAATCTGTAACAT